>NC_073694.1:106909638-106987138 GCF_029784165.1 Wyeomyia smithii
GGTCGAATCAAATGGCCTACTATCGGATACTCGATTTGGCTTCCGCCGTGCCAAAGGGACGAATGATTGTCTTGCGCTGCTTTCAACAGATATTCAGCTGGCGTAAGCTCGCAAAGAACAAATGGCGTCTGCGTTTTTGGACATTAAGGGGGCTTTTGATTCCGTTTCTATTGACATTCTTTCACCGACAAGGATTTTCTCCAATTTTAAACAATTTTTTGCACAATTTGTTGTCCGAAAAGCACATGCATTTTACGCACGGCGATTTGGCAACTTTTCGAATTAGCTACATGGGTCTTCCCCAGGGCTCATGTTTAAGCCCCCTTCTTTACAACTTTTATGTAAATGACATCGACGAATGTCTGGCAAATTCATGCACGATAAGACAACTTGCAGACGACAGTGTAATCTCTGTTACAGGAGCCAAAGCTGCCGATTTGCAAGGACCATTGCAAGATACCTTGGACAATTTGTCTGCTTGGGCTTTACAGCTAGGTATCGAATTCTCTCCGGAGAAGACTGAGATAGTAGTTTTTTCTAGGAAGCATGAACCTGCTCAGCTCCAAACACAATTAATGGGTAAAACGATTTCTCAGGTTTTGGTACACAAATATCTTGGTATCTGGTTCGACTCTAAAGGCACCTGGGGTTGTCACGTGAGGTATCTGATGAAAAAATGTCAACAAAGAGTGAATTTTCTTCGTACAATAACCGGACAATGGTGGGGAGCCCACCCAGGAGACCTTATAAGGCTTTACCAAACACCGATATTGTCTGTTATTGAATACGGGTGTTTCTGCTTCCGCTCCGCAGCAAACACACATCTGATCAAACTGGAGCGAATACAATATCGTTGTTTGTGTATCGCCTCAGGTTGCATGCAGTCGACCCATACGATGAGTTTGGAGGTCTTAGCTGGAGTACTACCATTGAAAAACCGCTTCTGGAGCCTGTCTTCTCGTATTCTTATCAAATGTGAGATCTTGAACCGTCCCGTGATTGAAAATTTTGAAAGGTTAATCGAGCTTAATTCTCAAACTCGTTTTATGACATTGTATTTCCATCACATGTCCCAAAATATTAACCCTTCTTCGAATATTCCAAATCGTGTCGACTTATCAAATACTTCTGATTCTACTGTGTTTTTCGATACATCCATCCGATAGAAGAAACTCGTGGAATCCCGGATCATTTACGCGTGCAGCAGATCCCCAAAATTTTTTCCAATAAATATCGAAACATCAACTACGACAATATGTTCTACACTGACGGATCACTTCTTGATGGGTCCACTGGCTTCGGTATTTTCAATAACAATTTAACCGTCTCCCATAAGCTCGATAATCCTGCTTCTGTTTACGTCGCAGAATTGGCTGCAATTCAGTACACCCTAGGGATTATCGAAAAAATGCCCACGGACCATTATTTCATCTCCACGGACAGTCTCAGTTCCATTGAGGCTCTCCGATCGATGAAAGATGTTAAACACTCTCCGTATTTCCTGGGGAAAATACGGGAACATCTGAGTGCTTTATCCGAAAAATCGTTTCAGATTACCTTAGCGTGAGTCCCTTCTCACTGCTCGATACCGGGCAAGGAGAAAGCGGACTCTTTGGCTAAGGTGGGCGCAACAAACGGTGATATTTATGAAAGACCAATTGCTTTTAATGAATTTTTCGCACTTGTACGTCAAAATACGATCATCAGTTGGCAAAATGCTTGGACCAGAGGGGAATTGGGAAGGTGGTTACATTCCATAATCCCCAAAGTATCGACGAACCCGTGGTTCAAGGAGTTGGATGAAGGTCGGGATTTCATTTGCGTGATGTCCCGGCTTATGCCCAATCACTATAGATTTGACGCGCATCTCCGTCGTGTTGGGCTCGGGGAAAGTGGTATTTGTGCCTGTGGTGAGGGTTATCACGACATAGAGCATGTGGTTTGGTCATGCCCTGTACACCGTGACGCCAGGTCTAGATTAATAGCTTCCCTGCAGGCCGAAGGTAGGCAGCCGGCTGTTCCTGTTCGTGATGTCTTGGCGAGCCGTGACCTATCCTACATGTCCCTTATATACGTTTTCCTGAAATCCATCCACGCCCCAGTTTAATCCTATTCCCTTCCGCCTACATCCAACCAAACGACAAGAACACGTTAAGACCCCGGATCCGGAAACAGCAACTAGACCCGCACGATACTCTCAGGTCCCGAGGGAGACAACCCAATATGCCAGTCCGTAATATCTTGGCCCAGCAGCGGAACATATTCAATATGCCGCTTACCTATGGCGATGGAAAACCATCAAACAACAAATCAGTGCTTTTAATGCAAAACATTCTAGCTTTAAGTAAGATTTAGTTTCAGCTCGTAGTCGGCAGCGAGGATAAAAAATTTGCTTTTAGTTATTAAGATACTTTAGAAAGTAAGCTACCAGATATAATTGGCGCCGTTAAACATTAAATTGTAGTTGTGCCGTGTCAAATAAATTATAGATGAAGAAAAAAAAAATTATTATTATTATTATTATTATTATTATTATTATTATTATTATTATTATTATTATTATTATTATTATTATTATTATTATAATTATTATTATTATTATAATTATTATAATTATTATTATTATTATTATTATTTTTATTATTATTATTATTATTATTATTATTATTATTATTATTATTATTATTATTATTATTATTATTATTATTATTATTATTATTATTATTATTATTATTATTATTATTATTATTATTATTATTATTATTATTATTATTATTATTATTATTATTATTATTATTATTATTATTATTATTATTATTATTATTATTATTATTATTATTATTATTATTATTATTATTATTATTATTATTATTATTATTACTATTATTATTATTATTATTATTATTATTATTATTATTATTATTATTATTATTATTATTATTATTATTATTATTATTATTATTATTATTATTATTATTATTATTATTATTATTATTATTATTATTATTATTATTATTATTATTATTATTATTATTATTATTATTATTATTATTATTATTATTATTATTATTTTTAAACATAACCTCTAAACTAAACATCCGATTGCAATGAAATTCAATAGGGTCTTATGGGGCAACTAGACCTCTCATTTGCAATCAATTTCATGAAGATCGGTCCAGCCATCTCTGGAAAAATCGAGTGAGATTGGGAGAGCGTTACACACACACACATACACACACATGAGATGGCTGAACCAATTTCCACAAAATCAGTGTCATTTGGAAGGTCTAATTACCCCATAAGACCCTATTGATTTTTTTGCAATCGGACTATTACTTTGCCTGTTATGTTTAAAAATGTGAAATCCAGCTTTGAAAAGAAACATATTCCGAAGACTACTTAAAATCACTCACTTTTCTCAGAGATGGCTGAACCGATTTACACGAATTCAGTGTCAAACGAAAGGTCTAGCTGCCTCATAACACCCTATTGAATTTCAATGTAATCGGTCAGTTAGTTTGTCTGTAATGTATCAAAATATGAAAATCACGAAACTTCATTATCTCAGAAAGTACACAACCGATTTGAACAATATTGGTATCAAATTAACGGGCTAGTTAAAGGTTAATTGATGAATTTTATAGTGATTAAACACGTGGTTCAAAAAATGTGAAAAGAAACATGTTCCGGTGACTTTTCAAATTCACTCGTTTTCCCAAAAATGGCTGGACTAAATTCAACAATCTTAGTGTCAAATGAAAAGTGTGGCTTTCCTATAGGTTCCCATTTTATTTGACTATAATCGTATTTTCATTTCAACCGTTATGTATAAAATTATATAAACAACGAAAGTCTATTATCTCAAAGATCACACGACTTATTTGAACATATCTAGTGTCATTTGAACGGGTTGTCTCTCAATCTCACAAGTGAGAAATTTCATAGCAATTTGATATGTGGTTCAAAAGTTATGAAAAGAAACGAAATTCAAAGACTATTTAAAACTTTAACTGCTTTGATCAAAACATATGGCCTCAACAAAATTTAAATTTGGTATTGTGCTATTCGTACGTTCCCGTTATTGCTCGTGATTGAAGTGTACGAAATTCAAAGTCATTTCTTTTATTTCGCTATTTCTTCAGCATGAATATTTTACTCCTAACTAATAATTTTTTTACCTTTTTGCCTTTCTCCTAGAAAGGTATAGCTATCACTTGCAAAACCGAAGATATGAAAGTTCTCCGAAAGGCCGAATGGCATATATCACTCGACTCAGTTCGACGAGCTGAGCATTTTCTGTATGTGTGTGTGTGTGTAAGTGTAAGTGTATGTGCAGTCTTTTATTTTCACTCATTTTTCTCAGAGATGGCTGGACCGATTTTAATGAAATTACAAGCAAATGAAAGTTCTAGTTTCCCCATTAGACGCTATTAAATTTCATTGAAATGGGATTTTTATTTTAGAGGTTATGTTGAAAAATTTTAAAATCACGCAACATCAATAACTCAGAAACCACACAACCGATTTCAATTAAATTGGTATCAAAAAAACGGGCTATCTTAAAAACCCTCAATTTTTGAATTTTACTTAGATTGTACATGTGGTTCAAAAGTTATGATAAGAAACGTCTTTTGAAGACTGTTCAATTTCACTCATGTTTCTCAGAGATGGCTGGACCGATTTCCATATGGAAGGTCTAGTTACCCCATAAGACCCCATTGATTTTTTTGCAATCAGACTATTACTTTGCCTGTTATGTTTAAAAATGTGAAACCTAGCTATGAAAAGAAACATATTCCGTAGAATACATAAACTCACTCATTTTTCTCAGAGATGGCTGAACCGATTTTCACGAAAATCGTGTCAAATGAAAGGTCTAGCTGCCTCATAACATCCTATTGAATTTTACTGTAATCGAACTGTAACTTCGTCTGTAATGTACCGAATTGTGAAAATCACGAAACTTCATTATCTCAGAAAGTACACAACCGATTTGATCAATGTTATTATCAGATGAACGGGCTAGTTAAGGGTTAACTGATGAATTAATATTTAACACGTGGTTTCAAAGTTTGGCTGCCCAATACGTTCCCATTTCATTTGATTATAATCGAACTAAGCAACCGTTATGTATTAAATTGTTAATAAAACAACGAAAGTCTATTATCTCAAAGATTACACGACTTATTTGAACATAACTAGTGTCATACAAACGAGTCATCTCTCAAACTTACAAATAACAAACTTCGTAACAATTTGATATGTGGTTCAAAAGTTATGGATAGAAAAAGAAATTCAAAGGCTATTTAAAACTATACCTGCATTGATCGATATATGTGGCCTCAATATAATTTAAATGTGGTATCGTACCATTTGAATGTTCCCGGTATCGCTCGTGATTGAATTGTTTGAAATTAAGAGTCGTTTACGTACATTAAGTCAAAATTTCATATTTTATACTTAAATTACATCTTCATTATTTTAGAACCCAAAAATAGAATACACATTTATTGGATTGAAGCGTTCATGTAAATCTATTTTCACAAATAAAAGTTTGAATGAGAAATGCTAAGTCTGACCGCTAGGTGGATTAATTTAGGTTTTATACAATGCGATGAAAACTCAAGTAAATTAGTCGTAGTCGATCTACCTGGGTAAAAACCATGTTGGGCCGTCGACATATATGGCTTGAATTCACGAGATAAAACGTTGCCGACAAGAATTTCGAATAATTTCGACCCAGCCGATAGCGAAGTTATTCCCCTTTAGTTTACTATATCGTGTTTGTTGCCTTTTCTTATAAACTGGAAACATAGCTGATTTCATCCAGCAATCAGGAAAAACCCCTAGTGATGATTAATTAAAAATTATTCTTAGCGGAACACAAAGCGCGATGGCACATCTTTTTAAAATAATAGCTGGAATACCGTCAGGCCCAGTCGAAGAAGAAGGTTCTAGTTTCTCTGTGGCCTTAAGAACATCCTCATTTGAGAAGCAAATATTACTAAGGTTTACAACGTTGTGAGGAACGTCGCGAAGGGCACTCTGTATTTGAGCTGTATTTGCAGAAGAGGAATTAAATATGCTCGAGAAATGTTTCCGAAATAAAGAACCAATACCATCAAGCGTGTCAGCACTGTCATTTCCAAGAAACATGCTGGAAGGAAGCCCACTTTCTTTCCGCTTACTGTTTACAAATGACCAAAAGCGTTTTGGATTTCGTTTGAGCTGTGATTGGGTACGTAGCACGTGCTGAGCGTAGAGAAAGCGATTGGAGGTTTTGTAATGTCTACTCGCAGTTGTGAACGACAACTTAGTCATTGCGTTTCGTCGTCTGACGTAGTTACGAAGTGCAGCTGCCCTTTGTCGTTTTAACTCTCGAAGCCGTCGATTGGACCATACAGGTTTCGGCCATGGGTGAAACGACGGAACGAAGTTGGTGAATTGCTGTTTCATTGTGTGCGTGAAAATCTCTACAACACTGCATACGTCGCGGTTCAACAGATTTTCCCAGTTGATTGCGAGTAAAGCCCTTTGAAGTCCTTTGAAATCGCTTTACTAAAGTTGAGTTACCTTATTTCAGACAATTCTTCAAAGCGAATCAGCTGGGGGCAGGCTAATGAGACAGACAGCGGTGAATGATGAGGGTCGATACCAACTAACGAGTCACATGCTTCGGCAATGGCACAGTTGAGTACGGATTCGTCATTGACGAATACGAGGTCAAGAGTCCGATTACGCCCGTTTTTACTGCGCTTAATTGACTCATGTTGAGCAAAGACATTCCGTCCAACAGCGCAATATTTGCACTATTAAGACTCGAATAAGAAGGATCAGCAAAAACGTGACCAGAGCGGCTGGCTTTCCAAGCAAGGCCAGGCTGGTTGTAGTCCCCGAAAAGCAAGTGAGTAGTGTGCGATTCCAGTGAATTCAAAATTTCAAGCGCCGAGTCGATATGGTTCTGAATGACAGAGGTGTTATCGGCGATATCAGGCGGAATATATACAACACCTACACGAATACTAGCACCATGAATGCGAACGTCTACCCATAACTGTTCTAAATCAGATCTTAGACTCGATCGTTGCCTAGACTGTAACCTGTTAGATACGGCAATAAGGACACCGAGGCCGCGAGATTTACCTGTACATGCTAAGTCGCGGTCGTTTCGGTACACTGTGTACTTTGGTCCAAGAAGCTGAGGAGAACAAATTTGATCGTTCGGCCAGGTTTCGGTAAAAACGATTACGTCATATTCAGCATCCGAAGCGGCAACAAACAGCTCGTCAATTTTCGTGCGTAGCCCTCTTACATACTGATAGTAGAAATGAATGTGTTCATGTGGGTCACAATCCAATGGCGCGGTATCGGCACAAACATCAATTGTGGGATTCGCCTGAAAGTTGGATTGATTTTCAAAGACGGCAGAATCCGAACACCTAGCTTCAAGTGAACATATACGTTCTTGGTGTTTACCTGGAGGAAAAGAGTTACTATGTCCGTGATCTTTCATTCGCAGGGCTGAACAGGGTGCGCCTATCTGATAGCATTCATTGGAGTTTAGACTGCAGGTTGTGTGAGTTAAAGATGTACCGGCCTCTTCATTTACAATCATCTGATCAAGTTGGCTAGAAAAATCGCACATTCTCTGAGTTTTTGGTAAGCGGTTAGAATACATATACTTAACTGGACAGGGGGCCCGCTGGCCCCCAATATCCCCCGGTGGCAGATTAATTTCGTTTAAGGAATAACCGGTGTGATTACCGATGGTGTAGCTGCCGCCACACCACGTTCGTTTTTTGCTCCATAATCCTCAAACTCTCTGAAGAAAAAAACCGGCGGGCCAAGTACTTGGTGCCAACGCAACCGCTTTTAGTTTGGGATCAATGCCCACTTTGAATAAAATAAAGCGCAGCGACTTTATATCCACGTCTTTTTTAACCAATCTCACAACATCGGGTGGCTCGTTGCACTGTAGACATTCTTTTGCCATAGTTTGAATGTTATCAGTGGTAACGTCTGGATGAATTCTAGACAAATAAACCCAAATTTTTGAAGTAGAATACTTCTCTCAGGAAGTTCGGCTACATAGGGATGTGAAATGAAAATCTAAAACCGAAAAAAGTGAAAAATATGTCCAATTTCAAATGCTAATAAATCGGTTAGTATTCGATGGATTTCCTTAGTTCTTGCAGCAATAGATTGAAAAATCTTCTAAGATTCTTCCCAAAATAAGATAATTGTAATTTTGTTATTCACACTATTGTACTATTGAAAATAGTCAAGCCTTGTCAAGACGAAAAATTCGACCTCTGATTGGTCGTTATATGATTGCTTCCCAAGCACGGTTGATAGAATCATATACCTTGCAATTGAAAACATGCTATTTGGCCTATATAAAAGCCTGTTTCAGCCGAAGCCGCTCATAATAGTTCTAGACAGCGACAACAGCACTCGTCCTTCCTTAGCAGCAGCACTAGCCCTGTGGTTGGTCACCACGTCTCAGGAGCAGCGCGGTTTTTCTCAGCGTGTGTCGCCAGACAGCCATAATCCCCCCCGTGTTAGGGCAGCATGAAGATTGCCATCAGGAAATCCAATTTTGAACATCAAAATGCTTTTTTCAAGGCAAATAAACAAGTCATTGAAAGGTAACAATTTTTGTCAACGCAAACTAGCATTCTGTGTTGCATCTTAGCAATTTAAATTTGTCGCACCCGTCTTATTTGCCGAATGTGAAATAGCTTACACAGTGCATGTTGTCCGTGTATCTTAATTCCCCCAATGTTAGGGCAGCTCAAAGGTTGTAATTAGCAACCGATTTTGAACCGCAACATGCTTTTTTCAAGGCAAATAAAAAAATAACTGAAGGTTAATAATTTTCTGGCATCAACACAAGCAGACATTCTGTGCGGGATGCAATCAAATTCTGTTGTAATTGTCTAATTTTCACTTTATTTAGTAAACCTCCCACTGTAGGGGCAGCGCAAAGGCTGCGATCAGCATAACCGACATTGAATAATAAACTGCCCTGTTAGAACGCATTCACAAAAGCAGTTTGTTCGACTATGCAGAGCTAATATTAAGCCGATTCAATCAATCAGCATAAACAGAATTTCGTCGTCTCCCAGCTACCAAGTTTCAACATGATGCAACACGCAACAGCGAGCAAACGAAATCGCTTGATGTTACAAACCGCAATAAGATACGGGTTAAAACCATTGCGTGTGTGAGAGCACCATCGGTGTTTATTCGCTGGATACAAAAATCAAATGCGAATTGTGGAATAATTCGTCTAAAGAACATAAGGAAATGGTAAACCTGAACTGAAGGCGTGGCCTATCACGTAGCTCCCTCCGGCTAGAAAAGAGTGTTTCTGGGAAAACTAGCTACATTCATTAGTCGGAAGGTGAACTGGATGGACCGTCCACAACGTTGACAGCAGTAACAGCAGATATCGGCACTCAGCAGTAACAGACCATAGCAGCGGGTTGCGCCTGTGGTTGCCTTCAAATTAAACAAATCACTTGCCCTGTGGTTGGTCATCACGTCTCAGGAGCAGCGCGGTTCTTTTCAGCGTGTGTCGCCAGACTGGCATTATTTCCCCCCGTGTTGGGGAAGCATGAATATTGCCATCAGGAAATCCAATTTTGAACATAAAAATGCTTTTTTCAAGGCAATTAAATAAGTCATTGAAAGTTGATAATTTTTGCCAACGGAAACAAGTATTCTGTGTTGCATCCTAGCAATTTAAATTTGTTGCACCCGTCTAATTTACTGAATGTGAAACAGCTTCCACAGTGCATGTTGTCCGTGTATCTTAATTCCCCCAATGTAAGGGCAGCTCAAAGGTTGTAATTAGCAACCGATTTTGAACCGGAACATGTTTTTTGACGTAGAATTACGTCTTACGGCAACATATACAGCGGACCAAATTCATTACAGGGATCCAATTTCAAAAACCAAAAACATCGAGAGCGTCACAAAAAGCACCTGACTATCTGGCGGCTGTTATGGAGTTTTCGGTAGCTGCAGAATTATTGGAAATGCCAGGCAATTCTACTAGAGAAACCGGGAGATCTAGAATCATCGGCGACTGGTTATCCGGAATGATGATAATTGAACATACTTGCCAGTGTTGTTACTGTTGTGAAATATAATAGCACCTTTTGGTGCTCTTCAACTATGTGATTGAAGTAGGTGAAATTTTTCATCATTTGTAACAGACGGAAACCGCAAATTTCAGCATTTGCAAGCGAGGAAAAATTCAACATTGCCTCAAGAACGTGTTGGTGGCCCTGAGAAGGACCGGTTATAATTTATACTTGTTCTCGTGCTGGATGGCAGCAGATAACAGAAATGCGGCACTTACGCTCTTGCGTCTTAAATTGAAACAGTTATATTTTGATACCTCAGCAGAACTTTGACCCTCATACTCATGTCTATCATCTACCATGTCAAACACGCAATAATCTGCTTTCATACGACACGGGAACGGGAACATTTTCTTCAATCAAGCTGCGCAACACGACACAGAACATGTTATTTTGTTGCTTCAATGAGAGTGCTATCGGTCCGGCTCGACAGAATGTCCACAAGAAATCATTTTTGTACATCCGTGCTACGAAACTGAGGAAAAACTTTAGAAACTGAAAAAAGAGGTGGAGCCTATCAAATGATCGCTCTGAGCCAGAATGAAGTCACACATATTTTTCAAGTTATATCATTCCACCACGTACGAGAAAAAATTCATTCCTATTTTCATCCCTTTATAAGAGCCTGTTTTAGTCGAAGCCGCTCATTATAGTTCTGAACAGCGACGCCAGCAGTCCTCCCTTAGCAGCAGCGGGGGCAGTGCAGTGGGTACCATCGATAGCGGCTAGCGGCCACAACTGTGGCATGGCTGCGGATAAGCGTAGCAATTGCTCAGCAGTTGGGCCAGCGTATAGCGGCCACAACTGTGGCATGGCTATGCAAAGCGTAGCTGTTGCAGCGGGTATATCAGCATCGATAGAAGCAGGGTCAGCTGATGCAACGACACTCCCTTTACTAAAATGCTGTTTCAGTGTGGTAGCGGGAAGCATCAGCAGCAGGCTTGCATGAAGTGAATACATCAGCCAGCAACTTTCTCTGAGGCCTCTGCCATAGTAGACGCGAAAAGCGGCGCGAACCGATTCGCTCGGCCGTAGGTTAATGTACTACTCCACTGATGGCTGTAAATTAACCAGAGGACTAATGGGAAAGTTGTATCATTTTGTTCAGAAGAATATTATTGTCGGTAATATTACAGAGATGCGATTGCGTAAATTCGATTTTGAATTGAACAATTGTTCTTTTGAGAACAAATAAAACACTTATTTGAAGAGTTAATAGCTTTTGTTACCAATAGCAGTATAGTGACAGCCTCAGCGGTAGATACAGATGCAGCCGGTACTTCCCTGAGGCCGATGTGGAAGTAAATGGGAGCAGCACGGCGAAACAGTTCGGGTTATGCTTAGACGCGCGTCAGTTTTCGTTGTTGATATTCCCCACATGAAACGACGCGCTTTCGTATGATAGCGGTGATATTAGCGGTAGATGCATTTGCCAACACTTCCTCCAGTAAAGCCGTGTCTAGTTTTAAATGTGAAAACACTTTTCTTATTGTGTTGACCGTGCGCCTTAGTCCTCACTATCAACGTAACACAGAGATGTAAGATAAACACTACATCCTATGATAAATTGAACAATTGTCCTTTATAAGGACAACAAATGAATTAATGAAGATTTAATTTTGAAGTAGAATACTTCTCTCAGGAAGTTCGGCTACATGGGGATGTGAAATGAAAATCTAAAACTGAAAAAAGTGAGAAAAATTGCAAATGCTAATAAATCGGTTAGTTTTCGATGGATTTCCTTCGTTTTTGCAGTAATCGATTAGAAAATCTTCTAAGATTCCAACCAAATGCATGAAATTGCAATTTTATCATTCGAACTATTTTACTATTGAAAACTCTTAAGCCTTGTCAAAACACAAAATTCGACCTCTGATTGGTCGCATTCCCAAGCACGGTCGGCAGAGTTATGGACCTAGTAAATTGGGAATGCATCATTTGGCCTATACAAGAGCTTCATCAGATAATAAACAGACATTTCATCGGATATTAAATTGAACAACTGAAATTTGAAGAACACAAATGAATATTTGAAGAGTTAATATTTTCTCGTTTTGCGCTATAATCCAAAGTTAATTATCTTCATCTTCGTGCAAACTCTGACTATTATTACGTGTTTGTGTCGCTTAGTGTTTGGCTACGGTCATGCAGAACGCAAATAACGGCGCGATGCGATTCGGCAAGACGAAATCTGTTGAAATGTATAGCTCTACTTCGCCTTAAAAAAAACTGAACCCTTCACCACGGTAAGGCGAATCGCATCGCGCCGGCATTCGCGTTCTGCATAACCGTAGCCTTTGTTCCGTTCCCGTTTAATGATGTCGTATTAAATGTGCATATTACAATTCGGCAGCACTTCAACTTCTCATTTGCACAAAATTTAAAAATATTCAATGAATTTCATTCAAAATATAAAACAAAAAGAAATTACAATACTGCCAATGAACGGTCAACGTTTATTAACTAGAAAAAATGACTGACACGCAAGCAGCCGTGTTATTATTCTTGTAAAAGTATTCTACTTCAACCTTGCGGTCGTGGCTTTCCATACAACCTTCTTGTGATTTTTTCTCTGCTACAGGAACAGTAACGACAGTTGATGTTAGGTTGGTTTTCGTTCCGACTATGACGTCCCGGTTTGAATTAGGCTGATCTTTACGACGACGTTTTGGCGTAGGACGGTAAACTGACCAGTTGCTGTGAAAGCCGCGGGGTGTAGCTTCTGCTTTATCAATAACACTAGTATGTTTTGCAACTTCTTAGGTTGCTATGGGATTTCATTGTAATCGGATTGTAACTTTGTCCGTTGCTGATAGAGGTGTGAAATCACATAATGAAGGTAAACATATTGACTTTCTCCTAACGATCGCTGGCTGATTGAAGGGTATAAAAGTGATCCAAATGGCCGAATGTTATATATCATATACTACTCGACTCAGTATCGAGCATTTTCTGCATGTATGCATGTAAAGATGTATGTGTGTGTGTGTGTACGTGTGTATGTGCACCTTTTTTTCGCACTCACTTTTCTCAGAGATGATCTGACCGATTCTTCCTATCTTGGTGTCAAATGAGGGGTCTGTTTGCCGCTTGGGTTGCTATTTAATTTCATTGTTGTCAGACTTTGAGTTTTGGCGCAGCGTCGAAATGTGAAAGTCGCTCTTGTATCTCAGAGGCTATGAACATAGTTGAATTCAAATTAATGGGCTTGAATTTCAATAATGTTTAAACATGTGGTTTGAAAGTTATGGAGAGAAGCGTGACCCGGGGACTGTTTGGGACTGTAGCTACGATCAAAATATGTGGTCTCAACATCATTTAAATTTGATGTTGTACTATTTCAATGTTTGCGGCTTTGCTCGGGATTGAAGATGAAATTAAAGGAAATTAAAGGTCATTTCTATCATTTCACTTCTTCTTTAGCACAAATATTACGTCAAATATCACATACTATGCCTAAATTATTACTTTATTCACCTTCATTGTATTGTATTTGTCAATTTAAGGATGATTTCCAGAAACCGGAAGCTGCAAAATCGGGTTTCAAAGTGAAATATGGAGTTTACTCCCGACTTGCGAGCCCGGGATAATGTTCCTAAAATACGATGGGTAATGTTTGTCCCTTTAAGGTTGTTTTCCAGAAATCGGAAGCTACTATGTATCTAGAAATTTAAAATGGCGTCCTATATTAATTTCTGGCCTCTGGGCGTAACGCTTCCGCAATACTCATAAGGGGCCATCCACATACCACGTGGACAGATTTTTGACAATTATTACCCCCTCCCCCTCCCACGTGGACAAAGGCCCATATAATTTCTTTTTTTTTGTAAGGACCGTGGACATTCCACAACCACCTGTTTCTTCCACATCCACATTGATGGTTCCATGATTGAATTGTGTGGATGCTCTTCGAGATCAAATTCCTTTTTCACTTTGATACAATATTATCTATACGAATCACAAATTAATGAAGACGTATTAAAATGAGCTTGACCGTTTAATATTTTTAATTTTGCAACAACGCTTTCGTTTAAGTTGCGAAAGCTTGATGAGCACCGGCGATCAGGAAAGGGTTTACAGCACTTGGGCTTGGTGTATTCCATTTTCGCTTTATTCATCTTCACAAAATGCAAACTGTTACTAACACTTCTGGAGAAGTGCAATCGTATTTATAAACGAAAACAGATATTATAGGTAACCCAGTAGTTATTGGTAGCGTACTTTACAAACAGTAATTTTCAATAAACAAGTAGGTAGTGTTGCACGACAGACAGATTTTTTATAAAACATTCGGCAAGGGGGCACGTGTAGCTAGGCTAAGGTACAGCGCCTGAGTTATTTATCCAATCGTTTTGTTGTAAAAGAACGAATTGTATATTTTTGATCAAGCATTCCAATGAACGTATGGTTTTTGCTGAAGGACCACGGACAAATTAAGAAAAACGTGTATTTTCCTAAATATTAATAATTTTTCGAGCTTAAATTAAAAATAACTCGAAAACCGATGCCTTTAGAATGTTAACTACCAAGAGCTTTTTGATTCAAAATGACTTTCTGCATCTTTTAAAATCATCAGAATAAAAATATTTTGAAAAATGTTTGAATTAGAATTAAAAAATTAAATTAAATTTTTTTTATATAGTGTATATTTTTTTCATGATACATTTTTAATTCTCTACAACTCATTTCAGACAGTTTTTCTATACAACCAACGGTATCTGGGCTACAATGCTTCGAATAAAACCTATGCCAAAAGACATACGCCCTTTTAGAATATAACTCATTGGTGGAAAAAATCTCTCCAATGCTCAGTTTGCTAATCCAAATACGTGTGCAAAGTTTTATTCAAATCAAAAATGGTCGATTCTCGACCATAGGTCATTTGGCGCGATTTGTCTCAAATAGCATTTTCACAAACTTTCTTAAGGCAATTATACAAGCACTATCAATATAATTTGTACTGCTCCTTCTTTAGCATAGTTAGAAGGATCTAATGGTTGTTTATGTATAATTGTGGAACCGCTAGATTTGATAGTTTTTAAATCGACGTTCTATGAACACCAAACTGCAGGTTTACTTGAGCTTCCTCAACTGCTCAAATAACATGTAATTTTTTTTTCCAAAGTCAAAGAAACACGTATTCCACGGTTCGTTTCTCACAAAATTACGACAAATGAATTGTAACAGAATTGTGTCCTATCCAGAAAATTGACCAAATGAATTGAGTTCATAAAACTAAATGCATGCAAGGACGCAAGGCCCAAGTGAAAATTATGTTCCAAATGCACTTTCTACACCTGGAAGTACATTATTCATGATTAGCATTTTTTTTTTGCAAATGCGTTATAAAAACGAAAAGAAAGTGTGAGAAAATCGAGCGTGGATTTGGCAAGTAGTTATAAAAGCGATTTTTGATAAAATTGAAAAAAGCACTGTATATGTATATAAAAATATCAACTTTCGAATTTCGTTTAGCAGTAGGGCTCAAAAGTTTCGTCTACTCGAATAGAGTCCCCATGCCAAATTTCAGCTCCATCGGATATCGGGAACACGTGCCTCAAAGACCCAGAAAGTTACCTTTCTAAGACCCAGAAATTTGATTTTATAGAAAATTTTTGCCTTTCTCCTAGAAAGGTATAGCAATCACTGGCAAAACCAAAGGTATAAAAGTGGTCCCAACGGCTGAATGTCATATATCACTCGACTCAGTTCGACGAACTGAGCATTTTATGTATGTATGTATGTATGTGTGTGTGCGTATGTGCAATTATTTTTCTCATTCACTTTTCTCAGAGATGGCTGGACCAATTTTCATGAAGTTAATTGCAAATGAAAGGCCTAGTTGCCCCATAGGTTGCTATTCAATTTCATTGTTATCATTGTTATTTATCGGATATTTAGTTTAGAGGTTATGGGTCGAAGCAAGCCATGACCGAAATCGGACGCAAAATTTTTCGCTCGCATGTTATATCGGAAGAAAAATTGTAATTTAGTTGTGCATGTTCGTTAGAGATGTAATCGCGGAGTGAGTTTATTTTCTAAACTTAAAATTGTTTTTTCTTGGAAAAGTTCGCGGATGGTTGTGATCAAGATTGGCCAGCTGGTTCCTGCTTTGAAATCATCACATTGTTTGGTGATTTTCGGTTATTTTACACCTAAAGAATTGTTAAACATATATACAGGTGTTCTATTGAAATGTGCTGAGTGCGAAAAGTGTGAAGTTCCACAAAAAAAAGTGAATTTAATTGTGAAAATTGATTATTATTGCGTTGCTTTTCAGATTCACCAAAGTGTTTATTTTTTCTTGTTTTTTTTTTCTTTCTATCGCTGTCTTGGCGACGGTTTGAAAGTGTGGAGTGTGTGGTGTTATTACATACAATAAGGAGAGTGTTTTTCGAGCAGCTGCTCCACATAGTTTTATAGTGATTGAATGCTCATTAGGGATTTATTCATTGGCATAGTGCAAATTATATTTGGCTTGTATCTAGTTAAACTTGAAGTGAAAATTTGCCAATAAGATCAAAACCATGCATCGCCGTTTACAGTGTTTATGTGCTATCTCTTTTCAACGAATGAAAGGAAATCGGACGCAAAAATTTTTCGCTCGCATGTTATATCGGAAGAAAAATTGTAATTTAGTTGTGCATGTTCGTTAGAGATGTAATCGCGGAGTGAGTTTATTTTCTAAACTTAAAATTGTTTTTTCTTGGAAAAGTTCGCGGATGGTTGTGATCAAGATTGGCCAGCTGGTTCCTGCTTGGAAATCATCACATTGTTTGGTGATTTTCGGTTATTTTACACCTGAAGAATTGTTAAACATATATACAGGTGTTCTATTGAAATGTGCTGAGTGCGAAAAGTGTGAAGTTCCACAAAAAAAAGTGAATTTAATTGTGAAAATTGATTATTATTGCGTTGCTTTTCAGATTCACCAAAGTGTTTATTTTTTCTTGTTTTTTTTCTTTCTATCGCTGTCTTGGCGACGGTTTGAAAGTGTGGAGTGTGTGGTGTTATTACATACAATAAGGAGAGTGTTTTTCGAGCAGCTGCTCCACATAGTTTTATAGTGATTGAATGCTCATTAGGGATTTATTCATTGGCATAGTGCAAATTGTATTTGGCTTGTATCTAGTTAAACTTGAAGTGAAAATTTGCCAATAAGATCAAAACCATGCATCGCCGTTTACAGTGTTTATGTGCTATCTCTTTTCAACGAATGAAATGGGAGAGGCTGGCATCACGGCTAACTAATAATACGTGCCCCGAAAGCTATCTGTTTAAGTTATTAATTTATAAGTGAATTAAGTGGCCAAACTTGTTGAAAAGTGTCAAGTTGTGATCTGTGATGCTTTGTCTAAGTGAGAAAAGTGAAGGTTTTGTGAAAAACACAGTGTTCTTTGCGTGAAAATAGTATTTTTTCCTCGAATTGCAATTGAAAATTGTAAGGCCAGCTAAGTTGCGTGAGTGTGAGTGCCTACTTTGTGCGTCGCGCTAACTAGCGGTTCGTTATTAACATGCGAAAATGGAATGCATGGCGGTGTGAGCGAAGAGAACAATAATATCTGGCGAGAGAGCGAAGAGATTAGTGTTGCGCTGTGTTTGTCGGCGTTTGTTTCGCTGGCACAGGCATAACCAAAATAAAACAGATGAGTATAAGTTTTTGTATCAAACATTTTAAGAATGCATAGGCTCTGTGTGTAGTGGTTTTTAGCGGGTTTAGGACTTTGCCAGAAGTGTAAATATGTCATCTGTTGGGTGCACAAAGTGTGGTAGCTTTTCGGTTGCGGGTGGAGTTTTTTTTTATATTTACAAACCAGATTGTACGGTGCACTCTCACAGGTCAAAATTGGCAGTTTTACAATATAGTTTCAAAATTTTTGCATCGTCTACAATTGTGAGTCCTGGCAGGGCGGTGACATTTTATTCAGTTCTATGTTCTTGTTTTATGATTTTCCTAGCTTTTGGACAAATGTTGATATACATAAGTAACTTTTATTTAATTATGTTGAAATCGTTTTGGGCGTGAAAATAGTTCACGACAACTGAACTTTGATTGCAATTATTTTGGCATTTTAATAATAAACTTGGAACTCTGTTTTGTTTAATATGCTTATTTGCATTTTTTTAAGTTTTTGGGCTATGAATGCATGTAACTTTGTCAGTTTTTATATTCAGTAGGTGTCTTTTGTGCGAAACGTCGTGTCGCGTATGCGTCGGTAGGAGAAAATGAAGCGGTCGTCCATAATGCCCCGGTGAAACGCATCATCGGCCCGGGTGAGTTTTGTTTATCTAGGGGTTTCCGGAGTGCAGTGGGCACGCTATTGTTCACTTCGGGGAAGTCAGCTCAGTTTCGCGCACGTTATTTTGACAGCGCTCAGTGTAACTATCTTAATACAGCGATTTCGGAGCTCAATGACCATTACATCGTTCAATGCTCTGGTGTGCCTTGTGGGTTTTTTTACTCGCTCTAACGGTTCTTTGAGCTGGTACCAGTAGTTTGCGTTCGGCGTGCGGTGCGTTTTACGAAATTCATTCGTTTCGAGGTAAATTTTAATAGTTCACGGGATGAAACGCGAAGTTTGGTGTGATACAGACTGTAAACGATTGGTTGCCGATGATACCTAGAAACTTCGATTCTCCTAT
Organism: Wyeomyia smithii; assembly: GCF_029784165.1. NCBI lineage: Eukaryota > Metazoa > Arthropoda > Insecta > Diptera > Culicidae > Wyeomyia > Wyeomyia smithii. Next base: position 106,928,433 of record NC_073694.1, read on the forward strand.
ATGCCGATACAGCGATCGTGATGCGGTTCTATTTATATCGTCTTCTGATGGCCGGTTGCGCAGAGACCGAGAAATATCCATATCGGGCGCGAATTTGTGTAGAAAAGATCGCACCATCAACCTCGATGGATCCAGATCAATTCCTTTCCACTAACACTAATTCCTTCCTTTGATACTTGTGGATGATGCAGAGGATTCCTCGGTCTCTAGTAGCAACAAGTATTAAACTAACACTCCCGATATCCCTTCCTCTATTGATCTGCATTGGGCGTGGCCAGCTACGTTATTGACCAGTGAAAAGAAAAATCACCAGGAATTGTACACTGAAAATGGCTTGCTACTCCTAGGCACCATTTTGACGGTTCTTTGTGCAATTTCAGCTGATTCTGGTCAATCGCGGGCAACACACGGGCGATCAAATATGCTATGCTATGCTATGTTATCTCTTTTCAACGAATGAAATGTTGTATGGATTAAACGAGTGTGTGAAGGCATACATGCATGTTGCCACTGTACTTCTATTTAAAGAAAAGTCCAAAAACGATGAAAACAACTGGAAAATGCAGAGTTGAAAGCTAAGTATACGTTTTGTCTTGTCTGTATTGTAAAGTGATATTTTGATGCTTGTTTCTAGTTTTACTTTATGTGAGAAAACAGATACAGAGAGATTTTGATTTCATCGTTTAAATTGTGTGCGCGGTATTTTTTTCCGCAGGGTTTCAGTAACAAGTTTTATTTTTGTCCACAAAGTGTTAGTGTGGTTTGTGGAGTTTGGAGTATGTGTTTCTCAGGAATCATATGCTTTGATTTTTTTATTGTTCTAGTTTTTGACCAGTTGTTTTACATAATTTGTTATATATATGACTAGTTCGGCACTTTATCAATAAATTTAAAAATATATTCAGGCTTATATGTATATTTGCTTTTATTAAATTGTTGAGGCTTTGGATGCATGGAACATTGCCAATTTTCATATTTATTAGGCGTATTAGGCGTACATTGTTAAGAGATAATCGACGTAAACGCCGAGTTCCTGCGCGTATGTGTCGGCCGGGGGGATTAAAGCGGTTGTTCAAAACGCTTCGGTGTAAACGCGTATTCAGCCCGGGCGAGTTTTGCTGATATATGGACTTCCGGCGTGTGGTGATTTCGCGAAGTGAACCCAGATATTTCATCATATCTTTCTCATCTTCATAAACGTTAAGTCGGAGACTGCTCGCGCGTTGCATCTAAATTATTACATCGGAAATCGAAGTAGATTTCGTTCAGTCGATAGATATTATTTTAACCCCCGCGTCGGTACCTTCCATGAGGTCGTATTATCTACAGATGGATCAACAACGTGCAATAGTTTTAGGTATAAAGAGCATCACCTTACGAGGAGATATACGGTAATTTGAGGTTGTCTCGGTTTAGTCAAAAATCCTGTATCCTCGCGTACGTTTTATTGTTGCGGTGTTACATTGTCAAACTAAATAAGTTCGAATCTCATTATGAATATCGTGGCGGATGTAATAAACTTGTAGACGCGGCACTTGTTTTGAAGAACCCGACATTAGCGCATCGTTTACCAAAACGAACCCTGCTGTATACCTTCCCCTTTATCCAACATCCCAGTGATTTCTCGTGGAAGTGCAGAGGTGTTCTCGGCTTCCAATAAAGCGAGTATCACGTCAACATATTCCTATACAAACTCCTTCTTTGACCTGCATTCGGATGCGGCCGGCGCTGGTATTGCCTAATATAAAGATTTAGGTCACCTGTTTTTACACATTGAGGATGCATGTTGGTCCCAAACATCATCTGTTGGTTCTTTGTGTAATTACAGCTGATCTGGCAATAACGGAGTAGCAACCGCGGGCGGTCAATCATGCTCATGCTCATGCTATCTCTTTTCAACGAATGAAATGTTGTATGGATTAAACGAGTGTGTGAAGGCATACATGCATGTTGCCACTGTACTTCTATTTAAAGAAAAGTCCAAAAACGATGAAAACAACTGGAAAATGCAGAGTTGAAAGCTAAGTATACGTTTTGTCTTGTCTGTATTGTAAAGTGATATTTTGATGCTTGTTTCTAGTTTTACTTTATGTGAGAAAACAGATACAGAGAGATTTTGATTTCATCGTTTAAATTGTGTGCGCGGTATTTTTTTCCGCAGGGTTTCAGTAACAAGTTTTATTTTTGTCCACAAAGTGTTAGTGTGGTTTGTGGAGTTTGGAGTATGTGTTTCTCAGGAATCATATGCTTTGATTTTTTTATTGTTCTAGCTTTTGACCAGTTGTTTAACATAATTTGTTATATATATGACTAGTTCGGCACTTTATCAATAAATTTAAAAATATATTCAGGCTTATATGTATATTTGCTTTTATTAAATTGTTGAGGCTTTGGATGCATGGAACATTGCCAATTTTCATATTTATTAGGCGTATTAGGCGTACATTGTTAAGAGATAATCGACGTAAACGCCGAGTTCCTGCGCGTATGTGTCGGCCGGGGGGATTAAAGCGGTTGTTCAAAACGCTTCGGTGTAAACGCGTATTCAGCCCGGGCGAGTTTTGCTGATATATGGACTTCCGGCGTGTGGTGATTTCGCGAAGTGAACCCAGATATTTCATCATATCTTTCTCATCTTCATAAACGTTAAGTCGGAGACTGCTCGCGCGTTGCATCTAAATTATTACATCGGAAATCGAAGTAGATTTCGTTCAGTCGATAGATATTATTTTAACCCCCGCGTCGGTACCTTCCATGAGGTCGTATTATCTACAGATGGATCAACAACGTGCAATAGTTTTAGGTATAAAGAGCATCACCTTACGAGGAGATATACGGTAATTTGAGGTTGTCTCGGTTTAGTCAAAAATCCTGTATCCTCGCGTACGTTTTATTGTTGCGGTGTTACATTGTCAAACTAAATAAGTTCGAATCTCATTATGAATATCGTGGCGGATGTAATAAACTTGTAGACGCGGCACTTGTTTTGAAGAACCCGACATTAGCGCATCGTTTACCAAAACGAACCCTGCTGTATACCTTCCCCTTTATCCAACATCCCAGTGATTTCTCGTGGAAGTGCAGAGGTGTTCTCGGCTTCCAATAAAGCGAGTATCACGTCAACATATTCCTATACAAACTCCTTCTTTGACCTGCATTCGGATGCGGCCGGCGCTGGTATTGCCTAATATAAAGATTTAGGTCACCTGTTTTTACACATTGAGGATGCATGTTGGTCCCAAACATCATCTGTTGGTTCTTTGTGTAATTACAGCTGATCTGGCAATAACGGAGTAGCAACCGCGGGCGGTCAATCATGCTCATGCTCATGCTATCTCTTTTCAACGAATGAAATGTTGTATGGATTAAACGAGTGTGTGAAGGCATACATGCATGTTGCCACTGTACTTCTATTTAAAGAAAAGTCCAAAAACGATGAAAACAACTGGAAAATGCAGAGTTGAAAGCTAAGTATACGTTTTGTCTTGTCTGTATTGTAAAGTGATATTTTGATGCTTGTTTCTAGTTTTACTTTATGTGAGAAAACAGATACAGAGAGATTTTGATTTCATCGTTTAAATTGTGTGCGCGGTATTTTTTTCCGCAGGGTTTCAGTAACAAGTTTTATTTTTGTCCACAAAGTGTTAGTGTGGTTTGTGGAGTTTGGAGTATGTGTTTCTCAGGAATCATATGCTTTGATTTTTTTATTGTTCTAGCTTTTGACCAGTTGTTTAACATAATTTGTTATATATATGACTAGTTCGGCACTTTATCAATGAATTTAAAAATATATTCAGGCTTATATGTATATTTGCTTTTAGTAAATTGTTGAGGCTTTGGATGCATGGAACATTGCCAATTTTCATATTTATTAGGCGTATTAGGCGTACATTGTTAAGAGATAATCGACGTAAACGCCGAGTTCCTGCGCGTATGTGTCGGCCGGGGGGATTAAAGCGGTTGTTCGTAACGCTTCGGTGTAAACGCGTATTCAGCCCGGGCGAGTTTTGCTGATATATGGACTTCCGGCGTGTGGTGATTTCGCGAAGTGAACCCAGATATTTCATCATATCTTTCTCATCTTCATAAACGTTAAGTCGGAGACTGCTCGCGCGTTGCATCTAAATTATTACATCGGAAATCGAAGTAGATTTCGTTCAGTCGATAGATATTATTTTAACCCCCGCGTCGGTACCTTCCATGAGGTCGTATTATCTACAGATGGATCAACAACGTGCAATAGTTTTAGGTATAAAGAGCATCACCTTACGAGGAGATATACGGTAATTTGAGGTTGTCTCGGTTTAGTCAAAAATCCTGTATCCTCGCGTACGTTTTATTGTTGCGGTGTTACATTGTCAAACTAAATAAGTTCGAATCTCATTATGAATATCGTGGCGGATGTAATAAACTTGTAGACGCGGCACTTGTTTTGAAGAACCCGACATTAGCGCATCGTTTACCAAAACGAACCCTGCTGTATACCTTCCCCTTTATCCAACATCCCAGTGATTTCTCGTGGAAGTGCAGAGGTGTTCTCGGCTTCCAATAAAGCGAGTATCACGTCAACATATTCCTATACAAACTCCTTCTTTGACCTGCATTCGGATGCGGCCGGCGCTGGTATTGCCTAATATAAAGATTTAGGTCACCTGTTTTTACACATTGAGGATGCATGTTGGTCCCAAACATCATCTGTTGGTTCTTTGTGTAATTACAGCTGATCTGGCAATAACGGAGTAGCAACCGCGGGCGGTCAATCATGCTCATGCTCATGCTCAACACTAGTATGTTTTGCAACTTCTTTTCGCACCTCCGTTTTCAGTTCATTGATGGCAGCTGTTTGCTGTTTGATCAACTCAGCAATGGTATTGCCAAGTGCGGCGACCGTAGGACGAAAAGTAGCGAAGCTCATCAACTTTAAGCATCCGTCGCAAAGCCAGAGAATATTTCCCGTGGAGGCCTTCAGCTTTATAAATGCTGATTGTTTAGCCCAGCACATTTATAGTGAGCCACCGTCTCACAGAAGCCCTGACATTTGATAAAATCAGTCTCCATTTTTGGTTTGGCGCACTTATCACATACAAACTCCATTGTTTATCTCGAGGCAGATTCACCAGCACAAACTTTTCGCGAAATCAGGTATTGGATAGATATATCCGAAGAAAACTTCACTTTCACGTAGCACAGAAATGCTTTGGCAATCTTTTCGTCAATATTGACGGGTAAATGAATATGGAAAGCACAGTGATTTTGAAGAAATAAAAACCAAGCGTAAAAACACAATAGTAGTAAACGGCAGTGATGCCAATTTAAGACACAACGGTTGCTTAAGTTCGATTACAATCAAATGAAAAGGGAACGAATAGGGCAGCAAAACTTTGGAACCACGTGTTCAATCATAATTCATCAGTTAACCCTTAACTATCCCATCTGATATCAATGTTGTTCAAGTCGGTTGAGTAGTTTCTAAGATAATGAAGTTTCGTGATTTTCACATTTCGATACAGTACAGACGAAGTTACAGTCTGATTACAGCAACATTCATCAGGGTATTATGAGGCAGCTAGACCTTTCATTTGACAGTAATTTTGTGGAAATCGGTACAACCATCTCTGAGAAAAGTGAGTGAGTTTATGTACTCTTCGGAATATGTTTCTTTTCTGGATTTAACATTTTTAAATATTACAGGCAAAGTAATAATCCGGCAAAGGCAAAGTAATAATCCGAGTGAGATTAAATATTCTCCAGAACACGTTTCTTTCCATAACTCCTGAACCACTTATTCAATCTTCTTAAAATTCAAAAGTTAGGGGTTTTTTAGGTAGCCCGTTCATTTGAAATTAATTTTGTTAGAATCGGTTGCGTAGTTTCTGAGATGTTGATGTTTCATAATTTTCACATTTTGATACATAACCTCTAAACTAGATATCCGATTACAATAAAATTCAATAGGGTCTTATGGGGCAACTAGACCTTTCATTTGCAATTAATTCATTCATTGAAATCGGTGCAGCCATCTCTGGGAAAATCGAGTGAGATTGGGAGAGCGGTCACACACACACACATACAAACACATACAGAAAATGCTCAGCTCGTCGAACTAAGTCGATTGATATACGAGATTCGACCCTTTGGAGCACTTTTATACCGTTGGTTTTTTCAGTGATTGCTATACCTTTCTAGGAGAAAGGCAAAACAGAGCAAGAGAAAGGCAAAACTGACTCATGTGATATAGAAAAAGCTATTGGAAGATGATCATAATCAAAATCAGCATGTGTGATCAATTCACTACATACATGACTTTGATCTGTTAGTACCAAATCGATAGTTGACGGATTTCTTAGAGAAGAGAAACATGTAGAGCTATTCGGAGGCAAAAGTTTCCTGAGAAACAATCATTAAATAAAATTTTGCCATTGGAATTACTTTGAGAATTATTCCATGATCGATGTGCAGCGTTGAAATAGCCGATTATAAAAAATTTTGAACGATTTCTGGTGACTTTTTTAATTTTATATTTTCGTTTGAAAATCATCTTCGTGTTTTCAATGCTGTATGTTTAGGATCGTTACTCTCCAACGAAGAAGCATGTTTTCCCTGGCCTAAGGAAGCATTGCGCTACGTAAAATATCTACACAGTCGTTAGTATTCATAGTCTATGTTAAAAAACCAATGGGTTCCATACCAGCATCAGAAAACAGTATTACACCGTTTTGTGGTCACTTCCAAATTTTACTACTTTCGTGGTTAATTGTGCTTTGAAGACAATATTCACCGGTCTTCTCACCAGCCGCTGACCGTTTGAATCAAAAAGGTTAAATTTCGACTCATCCGACCAAAATACGATGTGCCATTTAGTTGCACCCTAGTCTAAAAACTTTTTAGAAAATTCAGTTCTTGCCAAAATGTGTCACTTTTGAAGTAGAATGAAGTTTCCTGTGTACCTAGGTGGTCGATTTAGCTTCCATATGCCGAAGAAAACATGCCACTTTGCTGGATCTCTATGCAGTATAACGATCCTAAACATACAGTATTAAAAACACGAAGATGATTTTCAAACGAAAATATAAAATTAATAGTTTGATCAGCGCAGACTCCAAATTTAAATCCTTTAGAAATTCTATGGAAGATTGGAAAAGTCTAGGTTGCAAAGCATCATCCAAAGAATAAAACAGACTTATGGAACGTCGGACAGGCAGCGTGAAATGCTAGTTCAGCTTCTACTCGTGAAAACCTGGGGGTAAACATTCCACGAAGATTGAATATGGCTTTACAAAACAAAAAACAGGCCATAAAATTTTGAAAGTGAGTTTTGTAACGTAAAAATCACTTTGCTAACAATATGTAGAGAAATAAAGCTAATTTGGATTGTTTTGTATACATATTTCAATAGTGTATTTATTTTTGTCGCCACTTTAAGGGGTTACATACCTTCTTGGTCAAGAAAAATGAAGGAAGTTTGAATCTATTTTTAAGTGCATAGCACCATTTTCATTGCATCAAAGGGGTATTTTTCTGAAAGTACAGTTTATCAACAACAAAAAAATACGTTTGATTTTGAGATATACCAATTATTACTGGAGTAATGGCCGTTTCCCCGAAACGCTATTTTTTTGCAAAGGTTTGCGGTGATCCTGATAGAGACTCAGCGGGTCAACCGAAATCAAAAAACTTATATTATTTCATTAGTTTAGAAGTGTGCCGGGTCCTTGAACGATTGCTTTTATGATTTTTTTTGTTTTCAGTGCAAATGGGAACGTTTTTCCCAAAAAATGCACGTTTTGAGCGCTAAAAATTGCATTAAATTTTTTTTGCGGTAAAATAAAACTGTATGTTTTAAAAAGCGATCGTTCAAGGACCAGCGAATATAATAACGAAAATTTAAAAAAAAAGATGAAGGAAATCGGTTCTGTAGTTTTCCCGCAATCAGGATCACGGTAAAGTCATTTTTCGGAAAACGCTATTCCGAGATAATCGCGTGTAAAGTTTCAAGTTTAGCTTATGCGGCCGTGGCGAGGCACGCTGAAATCGCTCTAACTTTCTTACTATTGCTCAGATATTTATGAAAATTTGTGAAAATGTTCTCAAGATGTTGTATTTGAAGATGATAATATAAAAATTGTTTCGTTTTTTTTGAAAACTAAAAAGGTATATAACCCCTTAAAAACACTAACTCACACAAAAAAAATTCGCAATCACCGACAAAGAAAACACTCCAGTTATTTCTCCGTTCTTCTTTCAAAAAGAGTGTCTGCAGATCTTAATGACGTAACATAACATCATACAACAATTAAAATCACTGCACAAATACGAAAAATCATCCAACACTGCAAGTGTATTTGTTTTTTTTTCTCCATGACGGTATATCGATCAAAGTAGGTATAGTTTTCAATAGTCTTTTCTTCTTTTCTTTCCATAACTTTTGAGCCACATATCATTGTTATGAAGTTTGTTATTTGTAAGTTTGAGAGATAACTCGTTCGTATGACAATAGTTATGTTCAAATAAGTCATGTAATATTTGAGATAATAGACTTTCTTTGTTTCACTAACAATTTAATACATAACGGTGGCCTATATTCAATTATAATCAAATGAAATGGGATCCTATAGGGCAGCCAAACTTTGAAACCACGGGTTCGGGTTTGAAAAAGTAGAAAAAATCACAGACATATTTGCGTCTCACAAAAACGGGAAGAGGTCCAGAGGGGTGGCACCTTTACTAAAACTTAGAGCTACTATTTCCCTTGAATAAAATTCCAAGTTTTCCCAAATCGGCCGTTCCAGTGCTGAGAACGAGCATTTTCAAAAAACAAGTTCCGTCCCGGGTCTTTGCGGGTTGAGAAACACGCGCCGTCCACAAACTGTGTAGCTTATAATAGCTGCAGCATAACGTTGAAGCGGGCTAATTCAATGCGCGTCGGTTCGTTTACACCAAATCGTACAACTTAATAGCGGAGCAGGCAACAACGATCCTGTCTCCTTCCGAATAAATTGTGCCTAGTCAACAAGGTTTTAATCAAAGATCTCAGCCTTTATAAGGTAAAAAAAACAAACCAATTTATTACCTGTTAGGGACGTTTGAGCAGCTTCTGATTTGCGGGATTCTTGCTCGGGTATACTCAAGGACACTGTCAGCACTGCTCCAAGACTAGTACCCAACCACATTGTTGGAAGTGCTAAAGATGGGTCTGCAATGGCAAAAAAATAGATATGGATGTAATTATCACATAAAAATATGAATATACAAGTACAATCAACTCGAAGAGTAGAAATAAGGCCTAATGTGCTCCATATCAAAAGTATAAAAAAAATTCTAAATAAACCCAAATTATTCCATCTAGCGGTGAGACCCGGCCTTTCTCATTCAAACTTGTTAAAATAGATCTACACGAATACTTCGAAAAAATACACCTTGATAGTTTCTGCTGGATTTATTTTCATTCTAAATATAACAAATTATTGGTAGCACGACTATACCGAACATTTGAATCATAACATCCACACACATGCCCAGCCCACAAATATTACCTCATACAAAAAAAAAAAAAAAAAAAAAAAAACAAATGCTTCAAATAACATAAAATATGTTTCAAGTATATGACACGATTTTTTCTCGATCGTGGTATAATCGAAGCATCACTAGAAATATGCATTTCACAGTTCATTTTTCACAAAATTATGACACAAATAAATTGTAACAGATATGACACCTAATTGCCCTAACCAGAGAATTGATCAAATAAATTGAGTTCATAAAACTATACACATGCAAGGACACAAGGCACAAGTGAAAATTATATTTCAATACACTTTCTACAACTGTAAGTACATTATTCTTGATTTAGATTTTTGACATTGACTAACGTCTATATCGAAGTTAAGCGCCTGAATTAGAAAATCTAGTAACTCAACCAGGGAAAAGTGGTCAGGTTTTGAGCGCTTATATATCAGTCATTTCTTTTCAAAATTTTGAGGTTTTTGCATCAACCGATAAGAAATTCTTTTGCGGTTAAATGTATGTAACAAAAATAACCTATTGTTTAAAATACACTATTGAAAAATTGATAAATAGCATCGATTGTCTAAATCATACCGAGCAACCAATCATCACCTATCTTCACAAGCACAGTCGACACTAACGGATACAACCGATCGGACTTTGTAAACGATTTGTTGTTGTTGTTGTTGTTGTTGTTTACTCGAGGTCGCTTTCTGTTCCTGATATTTCTTAGAGCTATGTTGTAACTTACGAACCAGAACAAATTGTAAAGAACTTGTAATAAAGGCGGAGTCTTACAAGTTGTAAGACTCCGCCTTTATTTCAAATTTCTTCCTGTCTCTGGTTCGTAAGGCGAACGCACAAAATATTAATTTCATTTCATGTTGGCAGCCGACGGAGCCGGACCGAATAACATATTTCGATACGATTTTGTTTTTTCCCATTTGCTTTTGATAATAAAATTGAATCTGAATGAGTTATAATAACAAATCAAGAAATGGAGTTTTTCTGAAACAAATCTAACAATTTTTTCGTCTCTATCAAAACCTGTTGTTTATAACAATGGTTTTTAATATACTATTTTATGTGTTATCTGATTCTGTTAGAAAGCTGATAGTTAGTAACATAGTTTGATATGGGTTTGATATTAGTAGAATATTTTTTGTTATGATTTCTGTTGTTTTAACACCTAAAATACAACCTGAAAGGTTTTTCACATAACAAACTAACAGCCTCTGTTACACTTTTGTTTTTTTTTTCTATCTGATCGGGCTGCGTGTTGTACATATGCAGTTATTCCGTACGTGGTGGATAAAGGCAGATAGCAGACAAGCAACAGTATAACATCACGGTGTTGCGTGTTACTGTGCAAAGGATTTTGACACGCGCTTTGTGTTTTATGTATAATTCATTCCATAACTGTACCGATACTACACGAACGTTGGATGCTGATCGTGACGGAGAAAAAAAAGCCGGGTTTCAATTTCTTGCTGATCGCCCTGGGCGCGTTGATACTTAAGCACCTGTCTATCTGGCGGCTGTTATGGAGTTTTCGGTAGCTGCAGAATTATTGGAAATGGCAGGCAATTCTACTAGAGAAAACGGGAGAACTAGAATCATCGGCGAATGGTTATCCGAAATGATGATAAACGAACAAACTTGCCAGTGTTGCCGGTTGTAATTCATAATTGTTCTCGTGCTGGATGGCAGCAGATAACAGAAACGCAGCACTTACGCTATTGCGTCTTAAAACAAAACGGTTATAGTTTCACATCACAGCAGAATTTCGATCTTCATACTCAAGTCTACCATCGGCAATATCAAACACGCAACAATCTGCTTCCATGCGACACTGGGACGGGAACGTTTTTCTCTTCCAAGCCGCGCAACACGATACAATACATGTTATTTTGTTGCCTTTATGAGAGTTCTATCGGTCCGGCTCGATAGAATGTCCACAAGAAATCATTTTTGTACATCCGTGTTACGAAACTGAGGAAAAACTGCAATGAATGAGATGTATTTTTTGTACATTAGTATCACGAAATACGAAATAAAATTTTTCGAATGTTGTAGAATGGTATAACTGGAAATAATTAAGTTACACCTCTTTTTCCAGTTATACCATTCAACAACTTCCGAAAAATTTGTTATGCCAGAGCGGATAACGCACACTATTTGACCATGAAGCATTTATGCGATAATTGAATGAAAATTGTAATTGCAGCAATCGGCCTTTTTCAAGGCTACTAAATGTATTTGGAAGAGCATAATGAATGGTTATTACTAAACTGCAACTGTGGTTCGATGCTGCTGCAAATGCACAGCAGTATGATGTTTATTACGATTTGTTGATACTGTGCATAACAAGTGGTATATACGAAACAAATCCGATTACAAACAGATAAGTTCGGCAAGTTCTGCTCACGATGCTGAGTCCGTTTTAACCGTTTAAGATGTAACGTCTTGAAGAAGACGGTTATTATTTGACCCTTATATTCGACACGAGAACGGGAACATTTTCTTCCTTCAAGCCGCGCACCGCGACACGATACATGTTATATTGTTGCTTTTATTAGAGCTCTATATGGCTCAGAGTAGAAAGTAGGCTCGTGATTGGATAGCCGCTGCTTTTCCAATTGATCCTTAGGTAATTTTCATCCATCGATTAAAAAATTGTGTTCAGGATCGGTTTAGTAAAAGAAATATTACATGCTCATAGCACGTTCGATTCTACACTATACCATCCTATTCTTAGCGAAAATGTGTTTGCCACACTATTGATGTAGTCAATTCCTACGTGCAAAATTCAGTATTTCTTCAAGAATGAGTTTGTGGGTCTCAGAAGTGCCGATTGTAATTTGAAACAATTTACTTAAAGCAGCAAACGGTTGTTGTGAATGATTCGGTTTACATCGAGGTTTGACCTGTTGTGACTAATTTCCTGGCTCCTTTGTCGCTTGTCTCTGCTGCTATGTAAATGATACATTTGTTGGCATGAACAAAGTTGACGATAAAATATCAAATTTCAATTAGTCCATCCTCTTTTTTTTCGTATCCGATATTTTGACAGCAAAAATAAAAACAAAACATGAATTAAATGAATTATATTTCTAATAAAATTGAAATAGATATATAACGTTATTAGTAATGTATTTCTAAAACAGCATTGCGCATTCAAGGGTTAAACATTCAACAAGGCTTAAATCATTAACTATTACTGCTCTGTTCAATAGTCTGGTAAATACAATTAATTTTAAACATTTATGAACTAATTATCCGATTTTTTTTTATTTTCTTTTAACAGAGTCAACTTGAGCGCATCGATCAGTGCGTTTTCGACGTAGAATTACGTCTTACGGCAACATCTAAAAAGCAAAGCCTCGGTGCTACATTCCAGTTCGGAACTTGACCTTCTGTTTGTTATACACAGACTTCGCAGCCAATTGTTAAGTGTACAGGACAATTGCGGGGCTAGCGCTATGATCCTACTGACACTAACAGACTCTCCTGAGCCGAGACTCGAACCTACGACGACTGGCTTGTTAGGCCAGCATCGTACCTCGAGACCATCTGGGAGGCAACATACATAGGGGTACAAATTGTAAAACCGAATGCATCGAGAGCGTCACGAACTTTGCCCACTTTTAAATGTTCTAAGCTCAGCCAGTTTCCAACGGATTTCGTGCATTTTTAAAGCAAAAATAATATACGAAAAATATATGAAAAACTTACCGCTTCACATCATCAAATTGATTAACCCTAATCGAGTGTATTTCCAGAGCTATTGCAAATAAAAATTATTGACATAAGACAAGCTGTAGTAATTCTACGTTAAATTCGCGGTCGTATCTTGTAAACAACCTCTTTCACTTTTTTTTAATCAATAATAATAGTATATTTGACACGGCACTATACATAGCATGTTTAACTGAGCCAGATACAATTTTAATTAAGATTAGATTAGAAAGGGAAAGGAAGAAGGCACTTTTTTATTTCTCGCGGCCGACTACGAGCTAGTGGGGATTTAAGGTGAGAGGAGGGGAGATACAATCATTACTTAAAGCTATTCTAAGACTATTCAATATAATATAAAAACTATTGGAAAGATAATACTACACAACGATTGTTGTTACTGGTGTTCATTAACTCGTGTGTTGCAGCAGATGAAGTGGTGGATACGTATTGGTTGTTGCTTGACAGCGATATTGCAACATGGGGCGTTTCAGATTGATGATGATTTGATTTGCTGTGTGTGCGATTTTCATTCTAAAAAGAGAAAAAAAACCATTAAATCGGAACTTTGATGGCTTTCAGAAATCCGTAGATGAGCTGCATGTACTGTAAGTCTCGCCTACCCAGAATATCACGCACCGGGACTTTGGACTGTATTCCTCGGGCCCTAAGCGAGTAAAAAAGTTGGGATCTGGCGCAACAGTATTCAGTGCATACCCAAACAATATGCTCTATGTCATGGTATCCCTGTCCACAAACGCGAAAATTGATATTCGTGAGCCCAATACGCGAGAGATGCGCTCCAAGCCCATAGTGATTGGACTTAAGCCTAGACATCACACAAATGAAGTCTCGACTTACATCCAACCGTCCGCACCACGGTTTCGTCGATACCAGGGGGATGACAGAGTGTAACCACCGCCCCAATTCCCCTTTGTCCCATGAGGCCTGCCAACTAAGGAGTGTCTTCTGACGAGAAATTCCAAAAAAATCATTGTAAGCAATGGGTCTTTCATAAATATCACCGTTTATTGAGCCCACCTTTTTCAAGGCTACTAAATGTATTTGGAAGAGCATAATGAATGGTTATTACTAAACTGCAACTGTGGTTCGATGCTGCTGCAAATGCACAGCAGTATGATGTTTATTACGATTTGTTGATACTGTGCATAACAAGTGGTATATACGAAACAAATCCGATTACAAACAGATAAGTTCGGCAAGTTCTGCTCACGATGCTGAGTCCGTTTTAACCGTTTAAGATGTAACGTCTTGAAGAAGACGGTTATTATTTGACCCTTATATTCGACACGAGAACGGGAACATTTTCTTCCTTCAAGCCGCGCACCGCGACACGATACATGTTATATTGTTGCTTTTATTAGAGCTCTATATGGCTCAGAGTAGAAAGTAGGCTCGTGATTGGATAGCCGCTGCTTTTCCAATTGATCCTTAGGTAATTTTCATCCATCGATTAAAAAATTGTGTTCAGGATCGGTTTAGTAAAAGAAATATTACATGCTCATAGCACGTTCGATTCTACACTATACCATCCTATTCTTAGCGAAAATGTGTTTGCCACACTATTGATGTAGTCAATTCCTACGTGCAAAATTCAGTATTTCTTCAAGAATGAGTTTGTGGGTCTCAGAAGTGCCGATTGTAATTTGAAACAATTTACTTAAAGCAGCAAACGGTTGTTGTGAATGATTCGGTTTACATCGAGGTTTGACCTGTTGTGACTAATTTCCTGGCTCCTTTGTCGCTTGTCTCTGCTGCTATGTAAATGATACATTTGTTGGCATGAACAAAGTTGACGATAAAATATCAAATTTCAATTAGTCCATCCTCTTTTTTTTCGTATCCGATATTTTGACAGCAAAAATAAAAACAAAACATGAATTAAATGAATTATATTTCTAATAAAATTGAAATAGATATATAACGTTATTAGTAATGTATTTCTAAAACAGCATTGCGCATTCAAGGGTTAAACATTCAACAAGGCTTAAATCATTAACTATTACTGCTCTGTTCAATAGTCTGGTAAATACAATTAATTTTAAACATTTATGAACTAATTATCCGATTTTTTTTTATTTTCTTTTAACAGAGTCAACTTGAGCGCATCGATCAGTGCGTTTTCGACGTAGAATTACGTCTTACGGCAACATCTAAAAAGCAAAGCCTCGGTGCTACATTCCAGTTCGGAACTTGACCTTCTGTTTGTTATACACAGACTTCGCAGCCAATTGTTAAGTGTACAGGACAATTGCGGGGCTAGCGCTATGATCCTACTGACACTAACAGACTCTCCTGAGCCGAGACTCGAACCTACGACGACTGGCTTGTTAGGCCAGCATCGTACCTCGAGACCATCTGGGAGGCAACATACATAGGGGTACAAATTGTAAAACCGAATGCATCGAGAGCGTCACGAACTTTGCCCACTTTTAAATGTTCTAAGCTCAGCCAGTTTCCAACGGATTTCGTGCATTTTTAAAGCAAAAATAATATACGAAAAATATATGAAAAACTTACCGCTTCACATCATCAAATTGATTAACCCTAATCGAGTGTATTTCCAGAGCTATTGCAAATAAAAATTATTGACATAAGACAAGCTGTAGTAATTCTACGTTAAATTCGCGGTCGTATCTTGTAAACAACCTCTTTCACTTTTTTTTAATCAATAATAATAGTATATTTGACACGGCACTATACATAGCATGTTTAACTGAGCCAGATACAATTTTAATTAAGATTAGATTAGAAAGGGAAAGGAAGAAGGCACTTTTTTATTTCTCGCGGCCGACTACGAGCTAGTGGGGATTTAAGGTGAGAGGAGGGGAGATACAATCATTACTTAAAGCTATTCTAAGACTATTCAATATAATATAAAAACTATTGGAAAGATAATACTACACAACGATTGTTGTTACTGGTGTTCATTAACTCGTGTGTTGCAGCAGATGAAGTGGTGGATACGTATTGGTTGTTGCTTGACAGCGATATTGCAACATGGGGCGTTTCAGATTGATGATGATTTGATTTGCTGTGTGTGCGATTTTCATTCTAAAAAGAGAAAAAAAACCATTAAATCGGAACTTTGATGGCTTTCAGAAATCCGTAGATGAGCTGCATGTACTGTAAGTCTCGCCTACCCAGAATATCACGCACCGGGACTTTGGACTGTATTCCTCGGGCCCTAAGCGAGTAAAAAAGTTGGGATCTGGCGCAACAGTATTCAGTGCATACCCAAACAATATGCTCTATGTCATGGTATCCCTGTCCACAAACGCGAAAATTGATATTCGTGAGCCCAATACGCGAGAGATGCGCTCCAAGCCCATAGTGATTGGACTTAAGCCTAGACATCACACAAATGAAGTCTCGACTTACATCCAACCGTCCGCACCACGGTTTCGTCGATACCAGGGGGATGACAGAGTGTAACCACCGCCCCAATTCCCCTTTGTCCCATGAGGCCTGCCAACTAAGGAGTGTCTTCTGACGAGAAATTCCAAAAAAATCATTGTAAGCAATGGGTCTTTCATAAATATCACCGTTTATTGAGCCCACCTTAGCCAGAGAGTCAGCCCTCTCATTGCCCGGAATGGAACAATGAAAAGGTACCCATGCTAAGGTAATCTGGGTTGATGTTGCGGAAAAAGCACTCAGATGTTCCCGTATTTTCCCCAGGAAATACGGAGAATGCTTAACATCCTTCATCGATCGAAGAGCCTCAATAGAGCTGAGACTGTCCGTAAAGATGAAGTAATGGTCCGTGGGCATTGTTTCGATAATCCCAAGGGTATACTGAATTGCAGCTAATTCTGCGACGTAAACAGAAGCAGGATTGTCGAGCTTATAGGAGGCGGTAAAATTGTTATTGAAGATACCGAAGCCAGTGGACCCGTTGAGAAGTGATCCGTCAGTGTAGAACGCGTTGTCACAGTTGATGTTCCTATATTTATTAAAAAATAGTTTCGGGATCTGCTGCACGCGTAAGTGATCCGGGATTCCACGAGTTTCTTTCATCATGGATGTATCGAAAAATACAGTAGAATCAGAAGTATCTAAGAAGCTGACACGATTGGAGATGTAAGAGGAAGGATTTATACTTTGAGACATGTGATTAAAATACATAGTCATGAAACGGGTTTGAGAATGAAGTTCAACAAGCCTATCAAAATTTTCTATCACCAAGGGGTTCAAAACCTTACATTTTATGAGAATACGAGTAGTCAGATCCCAGAAACGGTCTTTCAATGGTAAAACGCCCGCCAAAACTTCCAAACTCATCGTATGGGTTGAATGCATGCAACCTTAGGTAATACGCAAACAACGATACTGCAATCGTTCCAGCTTGATTAAGTGGGTGTTTTCAGCGGAGCAAACCAAAAACACCCGTACTCAATCACAGACAATATCGTTGTTTTATACAGCCTTATAAGGTCTCCCGGGTGGGCTCCCTACCATGATCCGGTTATTGTCCGGAGAAAATTCACTATTTGTTGGCATTTTTGACGTGGGACTACGTCTTTCTTCACGATACTAAGGTACATTCTGGAAAAACTGGATTGAACATGTAACGTTTTTGTTTGGCGGAATGGAAGATTTTCAATGCTAATAGCGCTTAAACAACTGTTCCGATTTCAATAGTTAATATACCGTTGGAAAGCTAAAACATACAAGATTTGTATAACATGATAATTTTAGTTACCATTTCCTTATTACTCCGTAAAAATTGCGGGAATGTTTGAAGGTCGAATATCCACATACATTTTTCATACGATTGGTATATTTCCCTAACGCAGACTTCAAAAACATAGACGAAATGATTTCAGGCATTCAGTCATTCAGTCATTGGCTAGCAATGCCAGCCAATTGGCATCGCATTCATTACCCAACGTTAGCGACGAAGAAAGAAAGCAGAGATGCTTCCACGTGATTGGTTCTTCCCCCAATCACCCAAGTTTCTCACACTGAGTGACGCTATAAAAGGACATTCCGTGTTGAGAGAAGCTCATTCCCTGGTCGACCGTCAAAGCGAAGAGTTCGGCTTCCCTTCGATCTGAGTTGGACCCCACCAGTGGTAATCTAATTCAGATATCGTTGTTGGAATACAGCCCGAAACTGGACGTGATCGGCACTGGGGACCATTGGAAGCCGTTGGAAGGGACCATTGGAAGACTTGGAAGCCGTTTGGATGCTGCCGATAGTAATTTGTGTAGGTATAGTGTGTCGTATACCAAGTGTGTGTGTGAGTAGCGTGTGTGTGTGTGAGTAGCGTGTGTGTGTGTGAGTAGCGTGTGTGTGTGAGTAGTGTGTGTGTGTGTGAGTAGCGTGTGTGTGTGTGTGTGTGAGTAGCGTGTGTGTGCGTGTGTGTGAGTAACGTGCGTGTGTGTGCGTGTGTGTGTGTGTGTGTGTGAGTAGCGTGTGTGTGTGTGAGTAACGTATGTGTGTGTGTGAGTAACGTGTGAATGTAACGTATGTGTGTGTGTGTGTGTGTGTGTGTGTGTGTGTGTGTGAGTAGCGTGTGTGTTTGTGTGTGTGTGTGAGTAGCGTGTGTGTTTGTGTGTGTGAGTAGCTTGTGTGTGTGTGAGTAGCGTGTGTGTGTTTAAGTAGCGTGTGTGTGTGTGTGTGTGTGACTAGCGTGTGCGTGTGTGAGTAGCATGTGTGTGTTTTTTTTTTTGTTTATGGATTGTTTTGTATGGTATTTTACGTTTGGTGTGTGTTATATACTATGGCTATGGCAGAATTAAATCTTTACACCCACAATAGTCCCACGTCAAGCCTACGTTTGTGCACTCAAGCACATACCCTTTAACTTTTTTTTTATCAGATACCTAACATGACATCCCCAGGTGCCTTTAGAGTCAAACCAGATACCAAGATATGTATGTACCAAAACTTGAGAGATCGTTTCACCCATCAGCTGTAAGTGGAGCCGAGCTGGCTAACGCTTCTTAGAAAAAACTACTATCTCAGTCTTCTCCGCGGAGAATTCGATACCTAGCTGTAGAGCCCAAGTGGACAAATTGTCCAAGGTATCTTGCAATGGTCCTTGCAAATCGGCAGCTCTGACTCCTGTCACAGAAACCACTCTGTCGTCCGCACGTTGGCTTATCGTGCATAAATTTGTCAGACAATCATCAATGTCATTTACATATAAATGGTAAAGAAGGGGGCTTAGGCATGAGCCCTGGGGAAGACCCATGTAACTAATTCGAAATGTTGTCAGATCACCATGCGCAAAATGCATGTGCTTTTCAACAAATTGTCCAAAAATTGGAGAAAATCCTTGTCGGTGAAGTCTCCCCCTTTTTTCCGTGTTGGTTATTTTATCACTGCGACCAATTTTTTGATCTTTTGTGCCATATGCCCTTTTGAATTTTGCTAAGTCAGGATAACGTACCACTATTGGGAGTGGCCGTCATGATATGACCAATAGCATTAGTCCAGTCTGGTATTACACTTCGCATCAAGCGAATAACCGTACTAAGAGTTGTTCTCCAGATTTCAGAGGGTTCTAACAGCCCCCTATTGAAGAACTTATGTCTTTTATTAATATTTGCCGGACATCGGCATAACAGGTGTTCCGAGTCTTCTTTTTCCATGCCACATAAGCGACACGTATCATCTTGAAGTTTTTTCATAAGCTTCAAGTGATAACGGCTCGGACAATGCCCTGTTATTAGACCAGTATATGTGCTTGGATCTTTCTTTGAAAGCTCCAGTATTTTGCTAGTCATAGGATCGTTCGGTGTTATAAACCTCTTTGACTGGCTACCAATAGAAGTATTTGTCCAGCTGGACTCCACCTTCGAAATTTCCCATGCCTTCAGCTCCATTTTAAGTGAAGAAGCGGATAAGCCACAGAAAGGTTCTGGTCCTATAAACTGATGAGACGATCCAAGTCTTGCAAGTTCATCGGCTTTTTCGTTCCCATCGATTCCACAGTGACCAGGAACCCAATATAAATTTACTTGATTATTGCAACCCAGTGTTTGAAGTGATTGAAAACACTCCCAAACAAGTTTTGATGTGCATGTTGCAGACATTTAAAGCTGCTTGACTGTCGGACATGATGCAAATGTTTGAGTGTCTGTATTTCCTGCGTAGGCATATAACAGAACATTCTAGTATAGCTGGGACTTCGGCTTGGAAAACGGTTGACCATCGACTCATCGGAATTGATAGATCTACTCCTGGGCCTGTTACTCCTGCTCCCACTCGATCGTTAATTTTTGAACCATCTGTGTAAAAAACAATTGTTCCCGGACGAAGATCGGGACCCCCGCGTTCCCAAACATCGCGCTCAGGTTTAACTATTTGATATCTTCTTTCAAAGTTGTATCTTTTCTCCATCCAGTCTTCATTGTTGGTTACTAGGGGATTGATACGAATAGTTTTTAGAATATTTAGATGACCTGTTGGGTCACCTTCAAAGAGTTTTAAAAGTGTTTAAATCCTTAAAGCACTCTTTTCTGCTTCTAATTGTATAAACTGATGCAGTGGAAGCATGAAGAGTAAAGCTTCCAATGCCTTGGTTGGTGTACTTCTCATTGCACCCGTTATTGAGAGAGTAGCTAGCCGTTGAAGTTTTTCCAACTTATCTTGAGCACCTCTTTCTTTTGTTTTTGGCCACCAGACCAGTGAAGCGTAGGTAATTCTGGGTCTCACAATAGCCGAATAAATCCAATGGATCATTTCGGTTTTAGTCCCCATTGTTTACCAAAAGTTTTATTACATATCCATAGAGTATTTGTGGCTTTGCCTATTACTTGCTCTAGATGTGTATTCCAGTTAAGTTTTTTGTCAAGAGTACCCCGAGATATTTGACGTTGTCTGAGAGTTCCAAGAGCTCACCTTTCAATCTTATATTATTTAGCATAACTTTTCTCCTTCGTGTAAATGGAACGATAGTAGTTTTTGAAGGATTTACATTTAGACCTTCCCTGTCGCACCACGAGGGAACAATGTTTAGGGCAGTTTGCATTCGGTTAGCGATGATATCGTCATACTTGCCACGAACAATTATGACTATATCATCAGCGAACCCAACTATTTCAAACCCTTCATCTATCATTTTTTTAAGAAGATCATCAACTGTTAACGACCACAATAGAGGAGATATCACTCCTCCTTGCGGGCATCCTTTTATTGCTTTTACACTTATGTACGAGCTTCCAAGGTTTGCTGATATTTCTCTTTTTGATCTCGGTGATCCAATGAATAATGTAATTGTCGAAACCACGTTTCTTCATTGCAGCCGTCATTGAGTCATGGGATGAATTATAAAATGCTCCTTCTATATCAAGAAACGCCGCAAGTGAAATTTCTCTCGCTGCAAAAAATTTCTCCAGTTTTGTAACAATAGTATGAAGTGCTGTTACAGACAATTTACCCTCCTGATATGCAAATTGATATTTGCTGAGAGGATTTTTAGAAAAATATGATGACTTGATGTGTTCACCGATTTTTTTTTCCATTGTTTTGAGAAGGACTGACGATAAGCTTATATGCCTAAAAGATTCTGTTGATGTTTTGTTCCTTTTATTGACCTTGGGGATGAAAATAACCCGTACTTGTCGCCACGCTTTCGGAATATAACCTAGAATTAGGCCTGACTGAAAGAGTTGTGTTAGAATAGGTATTAAAACTGCTTTACCCCTCTGTAGCAGTACTGGATAAATCCCGTCCCTACCAGGTGACTTGAAGGGCTCAATGGAGTCTATTGCCCATTCAACTCTACTTTCAGTAAAAATTTTGTTGGCCAACGTAATTGTATCATCCCTGGTTCTATCCAGCCCAGTCGTCATATTCACTATTTCGTGAATTTCCGTCCTAGTTTCAGGAATTCCAGTTCTCGATGCAGATGTACTTTGGTCTACACGTGAGTCAATAATGGACCCGGAAAAGTGTGTTCTCATCATTAGCTCCTGGCGGCTGCTGGAGTATTTTCGATGTTTTCACATGTATGCCTCTAATGTGTCCTCTTTGAGGAAGCCCCGTTAATGTCCAAGAACACGGATGCCATCTGCTTTTTGTGGGCGAACGCGAGCTGAATTTCCGTAGAAAGCAACGCAAGACAATCATTCGTCCCTTTGGCACGACGGAAACCAAATTGAGTATCTGATAGTAGACCATTTGTTTCGACCCAATGGTCTAAACGACGGAGTATCATTTTCTCCATCAACTTCCGAATACAGGATAGCATTGCAATCGGCCTATACGAGTTGTGATCGGAAGCTGGTTTTTCCGGTTTTTGGATGGCGATCACCTTCACCTCCCTCCAATCCTGTGGTACAATAATTTGCTCCAGGAATTTATTAAATAAATTCAATAAGCGCCTCTTGGCAATCCTGGGTAGATTCTTCAACAAGTTGAATTTAATTCTATCTAACCCAGGTGCGTTATTGTTACAGGAGAGGAGGGCAACTGAAAATTCTGCCATCGGGAAAGGTGATTCTATAGCGTCGTGATCCGGAGACGCGTCGCGAACGATACTTTTCGCAGGAACAGAGTCCGGACATACTTTCCTGGCGAAATTAAATATCCACCGACTTGAAGACTCTTCGCTCTCGTTGACTACATTACGATTTCTCATTCTTCGGGATGCGTTCCAAAGAGTGCTCATCGATGTTTCTCTCGAAGTTTCGTTCACGAACCGTCGCCAATAATCGCGTTTCTTTGCTCTAGCCAAACTTTTAAACTTGGCGATGAGCTCCGAATACCGTAAATAGTCGCCAGGTATACCGTTCCGCTGATAAGCGATAAACTCATCGGATCTTTGCGTGTAGACATCAGAGTACTCTTCGTCCTACCACGGAGTGGGAGGCCGTTCTTTGATCGTCACGCCGGGATATTTCTTCGTTTGAGCATTCAACGCGGCGTCGAGAATCAAGCCGCGAAGAGGTTGTATTCTTCAAGTGGTGGAAGATGTTGAACCGACTCAACCGCTTTTGCCATCCTTTCCTCTTATAACTTCCAATCGATATTCCGTGTAAGGTCATACAGAATATCAATTGATCGCGTGTGAGTAGAACCATTAGTAATTGCTATTAAAATTGGCAAATGATCGCTACCGTGGGGATCGAGGACTACCTTCCATGTGCAATCCAACCGTAGCGATGTTGAACATAAAGATAGATCTAGAGCGCTTGGCTGCGCTGGAAGTTTTGGAATACGTGTCATTTCTCCGGTGTTTAGAATTGTCATGTCAAAGTCATCGCAAAGATTATAGATCAAAGAGGAGCGATTATCATTCGAAGGAGAGCCCCATGCCACACCATGAGAGTTGAAGTCTCCTAAAATTAGTCGTGGCGAGGGGAGGAGTTCTATTATATCAAAGAGCAACCGTTACCCAAACTGTGCTCTGGGGGGAATATACATTGTGGCAATACAAAGCTCCTTACCTTGTATTGTCATTTGACATGCGACGACTTCGATACCTGAGATCAAGGGGAGGTTAATACGATAGAAAGAATAGCACTTCTTAATTCCTAGAAGTGCTCCTCCATAAGGGGTGTCTCGATCAAGGCGAATAATGTTGAAAGCATGGAAGCTAAGATCTGTATTTGAAGTGAGCCAAGTTTCACAAAGAGAAAATGCGTCGAAATTTAATTTGCTAATCATAATTTTGGAAGAATCAAGTTTGGGAATGATAGTTCTGCAATTCCACTGTAAAGCATTGATTGAACCTCCGACCCTAATCGATGAATAAGCCATCGAAAGATACAATCGTAGTGAGAAGGGGCCATTTTACAGTCATCTGTTTCAAAAATGTTTTAACTGTAGGTAGAAAAGCCAACAGAAAACTTTTGAGGGGATCAGCGATATTGAAGGTTTGTAAAATCCAGTCCACGATATCTGAGAGTTTCAGAAGTCCAGATTCTGGCTGTGTCTTGGACAAAAGAGGGGAAACATTTGGGATTTTTGATGTTCCCGGAAGTGCTGGATACTCCTTACGAGAATTCAAGCGAGCCAACCCCGGAGGAGTTGCGTCGGATTTTCAACAGCACTTTTCGATTTTGACGTATATGTCATTTCACTCACGTAACGCGACGAGAGACAGGACACAACACTTATTGTTCTTACAAAACATAAAAAAGGAATTTGATTAACCTTTTTAGTCGACCGGTTTCGGGCAGCGATCTTGCCCATCAGCTGGACGATGTCCGACTAGTTGCGCATAGTAGTTGTTGTTTTCTATATATCACAATTTCACCACTGTTACAGCTTCGTCAGGTGGAAGAGCGAAGAGAGTATTGGGGGATCATCCTCATTCATTAATGGATTGTCGGCGGTGGTGATGTACATTGATTCCCATGCGTTTAGGTTCGATGTTTTTCGTACATTTTTTAATAATTTTGCATTTTCCCAGTCGATGGCATGGTTTTGGGATATGGTGTGTGCTGCCACGCTCGATTCATTAGCCCGATCGTTGTCAACTGCATTCTTATGCTCTCGCAGTCGCACTTTTAATTTCCGTCGTGTTTGGCCAATGTAAACCGCGGAGCAGTTTTTGCAGGGGATTTGGTAGACACCTGATTTTTCATCCGGGGGTACTTTGTCTTTTGAATTGCACAACAGATCTTTCAAGGTGTTTTCACTTTTGTAAACAGCATAGAAATCATGTTTCTGTAGTACGGATTGGGAGGGATTGGTTATTTTTGGGTAAAATGGAAGACTGATTCTATGCTGTTCTTCTTTTTCCGGTTTTAGTGTTGTGCAATTTAGCCTGTGTTTTTTCCGTTGATGTTTTCGGAGAATTTTGTTTACAAAGTCTTTGCCATACCCATTCAACTCAGCAGCTTTATGTATCCTGTTTCTCTCGGTTTCAAAATCTTTTCTGTCCATCGGTATGTTGTACAGGCGGTGTGCCATAGAATGGAATGCTGCTTGCTTCTGGGCGCCGTAATGGTTAGAGTCGGATGTTATGTATCTGTCTGTGGCTGTTGGTTTTCGGTATATTGAGAATTTCAGTGTGTTATCTCCGTTTCTCTTTATCGTCAGATCCAAGAATGGCAGTGACCCATCGGTTTCTTTCTCTACCGTAAACTTTATCGTTCTGTGACGGGAGTTCAACAACTCGAGTGTTTGTATAAGATAGCGTTCTTTCACGACTGCAAAAATATCGTCCACATAGCGTTTCCACACTCGAGGGAAGTATTTCTCGGTCGATAGTGCCACCTCAAAGTCACTCATAAAAAGGTCTGCCAAAAGTGGGGATAACTTGTTGCCCATACTGAGCCCAAATACTTGCCTGTAAAACCTCCCCCTGAACGAAAAGAAGTTTTGGTTCATACAGGTTTCGGTAATCAGCAGGTATGCTTCGATGTGATTGGGTGGTGCTTTCTTGCGTTCTAGGTGTCTGCGCAAGCTGTTCAATGCATCAGTCACTGGTACGCTGGGGAACAGAGCAGTGACATCAAATGAAACTAGAGCTTCACCTCTTCTTATCTCTACATCTTTAAGATAATCCACCAGTTCTACGGAGTTTTTAACGCTCATACCATGTGTTACGGGGTAATTTTTCATTTCGTCCACCACCCATGCAGCCATTTTTTTCCGTCGGTGTGCAAATGTTTGACGATATAGGACGCATCGCCAGTGGACTTTTATGGATTTTTGGCAGGCAATACAAGGACGCAACTTTCGGGTTGGGGACATGAAACTTACGTTCTAATTTATCCTCTCCCATCAGACGCGCAACCTTTTGCCGAACAGTGTTAGCTTCTTCTGTCATTGTATTGAGTGGATCTTTGGGTTTCCCGTTTTTAAACTTGTACTCTTCGTACGGGCCAGCAGCGATCATATCTAAAACGCGAGCATCGTAATCTTGTTTATCCATGATCACCACTGCATTCCCCTTATCCGCACGAGAGTATACAACATCACGGGCCTTAAGCTGGCGTATTGTACACCACGCATCAAAACTCAGCTGTTTATCGTTCTACTGTGCGTGTGTTACATTCGACATACAACGTTCAACATCATGACGAATTGCTGATTTAGATGCGAAACTGTTGTACTGAATGGCACTTTCAATATTGTTTACTGTATCGGCAACAGGGGGGCACGAAGGGGAAACAGCAAAATTCAATCCCTTGTTCAACAACTCCAACTCCGGCTGTGTGAGTTGGGTGGACGATAAATTGACGACAAAATTATCGATGTGTTGTGGAGATCGCTTTGCTTTTCTTGGTGCTTGCGTTTGTGAGAGGGCCAACAATTTTTTACGGTGTCTTCTTTTCGTAGCTATGACGTGCCAACGGAGATTGCGACTTGTTCTACACATCATAGTTTGCCAACACTCTTTCTTTCCCTCCATACACTGATGAACGATACACTCTGTGGCATTATGGTAGACGGTTTGCTTAAGCAGCTCTGAGTGAAGTGAATATAACTGTTCTTCGACTATGGATAGAGCTTTGTGTTTGAATTTTATTTCTTCTGCCAGCCAAATCTTCCTAGCACTTTTGGCGGCTTTGACACTAGATTCACTTATCACGCACGGTTTAATTTGAATAAACTTGGGGATTAAACCTCTTCTCTGACATTTTGTGAGGAATTGTATATCCAACAACAATTTTCTTTTCTTCGCAACTAATCGGCCATAAAGGCGAAAGCACCTCCAGGTTGTAGCCTTCATATCACAATATTCATTGGTTTGTGCCAACGTAAGAACCCCGATAACACTCACGGAACGCGACGAGAGACAGGACACAACACTTATTGTTCTTACAAAACATAAAAAAGGAATTTGATTAACCTTTTTAGTCGACCGGTTTCGGGCAGCGATCTTGCCCATCAGCTGGACGATGTCCGACTAGTTGCGCATAGTAGTTGTTGTTTTCTATATATCACAATTTCACCACTGTTACAGCTTCGTCAGGTGGAAGAGCGAAGAGAGTATTGGGGGATCATCCTCATTCATTAATGGATTGTCGGCGGTGGTGATGTACATTGATTCCCATGCGTTTAGGTTCGATGTTTTCCGTACATTTTTTAATAATTTTGCATTTTCCCAGTCGATGGCATGGTTTTGGGATATGGTGTGTGCTGCCACGCTCGATTCATTAGCCCGATCGTTGTCAACTGCATTCTTATGCTCTCGCAGTCGCACTTTTGATTTCCGTCGTGTTTGGCCAATGTAAACCGCGGAGCAGTTTTTGCAGGGGATTTGGTAGACACCTGATTTTTCATCCGGGGGTACTTTGTCTTTTGAATTGCACAACAGATCTTTCAAGGTGTTTTCACTTTTGTAAACAGCATAGAAATCATGTTTCTGTAGTACGGATTGGACGGGATTGGTTATTTTTGGGTAAAATGGAAGACTGATTCTATGCTGTTCTTCTTTTTCCGGTTTTAGTGTTGTGCAATTTAGCCTGTGTTTTTTCCGTTGATGTTTTCGGAGAATTTTGTTCACAAAGTCTTTGCCATACCCATTCAACTCAGCAGCTTTAGCTCTTTGTAAACAAAATTCTCCGAAAACATCAACGGAAAAAACACAGGCTAAATTGCACAACACTAAAACCGGAAAAAGAAGAACAGCATAGAATCAGTCTTCCATTTTACCCAAAAATAACCAATCCCGTCAAAACCGTACTACAGAAACATGATTTCTATGCTGTTTACAAAAGTGAAAACACCTTAAAAGATCTGTTGTGCAATTCAAAAGACAAAGTACCCCCGGATGAAAAATCAGGTGTCTACCAAATCCCCTGCAAAAACTGCTCCGCGGTTTACATTGGCCAAACACGACGGAAATTAAAAGTGCGACTGCGAGAGCATAAGAATGCAGTTGACAACGATCGGGCTAATGAATCGAGCGTGGCAGCACACACCATATCCCAAAACCATGCCATCGACTGGGAAAATGCAAAATTATTAAAAAATGTACGAAAAACATCGAACCTAAACGCATGGGAATCAATGTACATCACCACCGCCGACAATCCATTAATGAATGAGGATGATCCCCCAATACTCTCTTCGCTCTTCCACCTGACGAAGCTGTAACAGTGGTGAAATTGTGATATATAGAAAACAACAACTACTATGCGCAACTAGTCGGACATCGTCCAGCTGATGGGCAAGATCGCTGCCCGAAACCGGTCGACTAAAAAGGTAAATCAAATTTCTTTTTTATGTTTTGTTAGAACAATAAGTGTTGTGTCCTGTCCCTCGTCGCGTTCCGTGAGTGTTATCGGGGTTCTTAAGTTGGCACAAACCAATGAATATTGTGATATGAAGGCTACAACCTGGGGTGCTTTCGCCTTTATGGCCGATTAGTTGCGAAGAAAAGAAAATTGTTGTTGGATATACAATTCCTCACAAAATGTCAGAGAAGAGGTTTAATCCCCAAGTTTATTCAAATTAAACCGTGCGTGATAAGTGAATCTAGTGTGAAAGCCGCCAAAAGTGCTAGGAAGATTTGGCTGGCAGAAGAAATAAAATTCAAACACAAAGCTCTATCCATAGTCGAAGAACAGCTATATTCACTTCACTTAGAGCTGCTTAAGCAAACCGTCTACCATAATGCCACAGAGTGTATCG
The DNA here is from genome assembly GCF_029784165.1 of Wyeomyia smithii. Taxonomy (NCBI): domain Eukaryota; kingdom Metazoa; phylum Arthropoda; class Insecta; order Diptera; family Culicidae; genus Wyeomyia; species Wyeomyia smithii. Next base: position 106,957,242 of record NC_073694.1, read on the forward strand.
TTCATCAGTGTATGGAGGGAAAGAAAGAGTGTTGGCAAACTATGATGTGTAGAACAAGTCGCAATCTCCGTTGGCACGTCATAGCTACGAAAAGAAGACACCGTAAAAAATTGTTGGCCCTCTCACAAACGCAAGCACCAAGAAAAGCAAAGCGATCTCCACAACACATCGATAATTTTGTCGTCAATTTATCGTCCACCCAACTCACACAGCCGGAGTTGGAGTTGTTGAACAAGGGATTGAATTTTGCTGTTTCCCCTTCGTGCCCCCCTGTTGCCGATACAGTAAACAATATTGAAAGTGCCATTCAGTACAACAGTTTCGCATCTAAATCAGCAATTCGTCATGATGTTGAACGTTGTATGTCGAATGTAACACACGCACAGAAGAACGATAAACAGCTGAGTTTTGATGCGTGGTGTACAATACGCCAGCTTAAGGCCCGTGATGTTGTATACTCTCGTGCGGATAAGGGGAATGCAGTGGTGATCATGGATAAACAAGATTACGATGCTCGCGTTTTAGATATGATCGCTGCTGGCCCGTATGAAGAGTACAAGTTTAAAAACGGGAAACCCAAAGATCCACTCAATACAATGACAGAAGAAGCTAACACTGTTCGGCAAAAGGTTGCGCGTCTGATGGGAGAGGATAAATTAGAACGTAAGTTTCATGTCCCCAACCCGAAAGTTGCGTCCTTGTATTGCCTGCCAAAAATCCATAAAAGTCCACTGGCGATGCGTCCTATATCGTCAAACATTTGCACACCGATGGAAAAAATGGCTGCATGGGTGGTGGACGAAATGAAAAATTACCCCGTAACACATGGTATGAGCGTTAAAAACTCCGTAGAACTGGTGGATTATCTTAAAGATGTAGAGATAAGAAGATGTGAAGCTCTAGTTTCATTTGATGTCACTGCTCTGTTCCCCAGCGTACCAGTGACTGATGCATTGAACAGCTTGCGCAGACACCTAGAACGCAAGAAAGCACCACCCAATCACATCGAAGCATACCTGCTGATTACCGAAGCCTGTATGAACCAAAACTTCTTTTCGTTCAGGGGGAGGTTTTACAGGCAAGTATTTGGGCTCAGTATGGGCAACAAGTTATCCCCACTTTTGGCAGACCTTTTTATGAGTGACTTTGAGGTGGCACTATCGACCGAGAAATACTTCCCTCGAGTGTGGAAACGCTATGTGGACGATATTTTTGCAGTCGTGAAAGAACGCTATCTTATACAAACACTCGAGTTGTTGAACTCCCGTCACAGAACGATAAAGTTTACGGTAGAGAAAGAAACCGATGGGTCACTGCCATTCTTGGATCTGACGATAAAGAGAAACGGAGATAACACACTGAAATTCTCAATATACCGAAAACCAACAGCCACAGACAGATACATAACATCCGACTCTAACCATTACGGCGCCCAGAAGCAAGCAGCATTCCATTCTATGGCACACCGCCTGTACAACATACCGATGGACAGAAAAGATTTTGAAACCGAGAGAAACAGGATACATAAAGCTGCTGAGTTGAATGGGTATGGCAAAGACTTTGTAAACAAAATTCTCCGAAAACATCAACGGAAAAAACACAGGCTAAATTGCACAACACTAAAACCGGAAAAAAAAGAACAGCATAGAATCAGTCTTCCATTTTACCCAAAAATAACCAATCCCGTCCAATCCGTACTACAGAAACATGATTTCTATGCTGTTTACAAAAGTGAAAACACCTTGAAAGATCTGTTGTGCAATTCAAAAGACAAAGTACCCCCGGATGAAAAATCAGGTGTCTACCAAATCCCCTGCAAAAACTGCTCCGCGGTTTACATTGGCCAAACACGACGGAAATTAAAAGTGCGACTGCGAGAGCATAAGAATGCAGTTGACAACGATCGGGCTAATGAATCGAGCGTGGCAGCACACACCATATCCCAAAACCATGCCATCGACTGGGAAAATGCAAAATTATTAAAAAATGTACGAAAAACATCGAACCTAAACGCATGGGAATCAATGTACATCACCACCGCCGACAATCCATTAATGAATGAGGATGATCCTTCAATACTCTCTTCGCTCTTCCACCTGACGAAGCTGTAACAGTGGTGAAATTGTGATATATAGAAAACAACAACTACTATGCGCAACTAGTCGGACATCGTCCAGCTGATGGGCAAGATCGCTGCCCGAAACCGGTCGACTAAAAAGGTAAATCAAATTCCTTTTTTATGTTTTGTAAGAACAATAAGTGTTGTGTCCTGTCTCTCGTCGCGTTCCGTGAGTGTTATCGGGGTTCTTACGTTGGCACAAACCAATGAATATTGTGATATGTCATTTCACCTTGGGATATCTTCGTTCCTTTCCTAGGAAGTTTCGGAGAAGAAAGCTTTTTTCTTTTTCTAGACTCCCCAAGATCGGCCAAAGAAAATCCCTCAGGTGAATCGTCAGAATCCAACACATCAGAAGACAAGATGTCATAGGGATTCAAGGAAACTGGGTCAGCAGCGGCGGTCTTTTTGAGCATCTCAGCAATCGTACCTTTGGAGCGCTCTTTCAAAGACCGCTTGATCTTCTCCTCGCGCAGTTTGTACGCGGGGCACGATGGCAGCTCATGCAGAGCCTCCCCGCAATAGAGGCACTTTTCAGCAGCTTTCCCGCAGGCATCCTCCGCTTGATTCTCCCCGCACTTACCGCATCGTACCTTATTGCAGCAGTGGGTGGCCGTATGACCCAACTGCTTACAGTTCAGGCAGTTCATGACCCGCGGTACAAAAAGGCGAACTGGTAGACGAACCCTGCTCACTTCAATGTAGCTGGGCAAAGCAGATCCGGCGAGCGTCACCCGAAACGAATCTGATGGGGTATATTTTTTGTTGACCCCATCGAGCGACATCGAGTGCAATCTCTTGCACTCAAGCATCTTTACAGGCTGAATGCTGGGGTTCTTAAACCGGCCAACTCCAGCACTCAACAAGTCCTCGATAGTCAAACCCGCTTCAGTGACGACACCGTCTATCTTTACAATGCGAGCAGAGATGTATACGCGATACTCCCGCGTAAAAAGCTCACTGCAAACAATCGCGTTTGCTTGTGCGAGATCAGACACTGTCACCCGCAATTTGTTTGGGCGAACTTTGAAGATCTCAGTTACAGCTTCATACTGCTTTACCAGATCCTTGGAAATTTGCATCACATTTAAAGGTTTATATTTCGGCCGGAAGAATACAGCCCAAGGCCCGGACGAATCGTCCGGGTTTTGCTTGACCCTTGTGCTCTGCTGCAAAGCCGGGTTTTTATATTCCAGCATATTATTTGGGGGTTCAGAGGACGAGTCTATCGCCTCTGTTATGATGCTCACAAAAGTGAGCGCGTGTGCTTTCAAACAAAATGCTTAGGTTACTCAAATAGTAATAAAAAGTAATAACAAAAGATAAACTTAAAACTGCTTAAAACTACATAACTTATCTGTACAGCTGGTTCAATCCACACGACGACACCGACGACAGCGAACAGCAAACTCGAACGGTGCGGAGGGGTGCGCACGGAGTAGAACTCTAGCTGGCACCGAACAACACTTGCACAGGCTGGCAAACAGTTCACTCGCCTCACTACGCAGTGTATTGTTTTATCACAAAGCGCGACGACCTTGAAAACGGATTAAACGATGCAAAGTTACAGTACCGCAGTAAGTCTATCGCACGTCCGTTGCTGACAATGGTTGAGCACGGAATGATCTTCCACTTTTTATAAATACATGAAGTTATATGCTGGGCTGAAGCTAACCCAATGAGTATAAAAGAGAGGTGAGGAGAAAACCTACTAACACTTGCACGTGTCCCTTCTGCCCAGAGATAATTCCAAATCGTGACGTAGCTATTTGAGTTTACCATTGAGTTCGTCTAGTTGTTTACATTTGAAGCATTTACTAATACTAGGAAAATGCACTCTCCTCCTCACCTCTCTTTTCTGCTCATTGGAGCTAACCTAGCATGAGTTTTATCGATTTAATGTCAAACAATTTTTAAATTTAAAATTTTCGCTTGAAACGTTCTGGTCTCCAATTTCAGATAGTTTCGTTGAGTTTGCTGTTTGCTTGGATAGGAAAGTTATACCCAATTCGCTAAATTAACCCGTAAAGGCCCGGAACGGAACTTGTCTTCTGAAAATGCTCGTTCTCAGCACTGGAACGGCCAATTTGGGAAAACTTGGAATTTTTTCAAGGGGAATAGTTGCTCTAAGTTTTGGTAAAGGTGCCACCCCTTGGGACCCTTTCCTGTTTTCGTGAGACGCAAATATGTCTGTGTTTTTTTTCTATTTTTTCAAACAGATTGAGCAAACTCTGGGAATTTTCATACATATCAATTGCTCCATGTATCAAATCATGTCAGGTGGATGAAATATGGTATATTAGAGAGAATATTGAAGTTTCCAAATTATTTCAGTACAAAATCACAAAACTACGTATTTTCATAAAAAAAATCAAATATAAAAATCCTTCCTTTAATTTAAAGCTCTACATTTTTGAAGTAAGGTGAGAGATTTATTCTAGCATGCACAGATTTAGAGAAAAACGAGTTTGAATTCACTAAAGTACGAGCTCTTATGAAAACTTGATTTTCTCCAAATCTGTGCAAGCTAGAAAAAATCTTTCATCATCTTTGGATTCAAAAGACGATACTCTTAAAATATAGAGCTTGGAAATTGAAGAGCAAAGTTGAAACCTACCGTGGGAGACTGAGAAAATTAGGTTTCCATGAAAATACGTACTTTGGTGAATTTAAGCTGGTTTTTCTCAAAATGTTTGCATGCTTAAATAAATATTTCATCGCGTATGGATTCAGGAGACCTTACCGCAAAAATGTAGAACCTTAAATTTGAAGAACGGTTTTGTTGTTTAAATTTCTATAAAAATAAGTAGTTTTGTGATTTTGTACTGAAATAATTTGGAAACTCCGATATTCACTCTAACATATTATATTTCATCCTCCTGACATGATTTGATACATGGAGCAATTGATACGTATGAAAATTCCCAGTATTTGCTCAATCGGTTTGAAATATTAGAAAAAAATACAGACATATTTGTGTCTAACAAAAACGGGGAGGGATCCAGAGGGGTGGCACCTTCACCAAAACTTAGAGCAACTATTCCCCTTGAATAAAATTCCAAGTTTTCCCAAATCAGCCGTTCCAATGCTGAGAACGAGCATTTTAAAAAAACAAGTTCCGTCCAGGGTCTTTACGGGTTAAATGATTGTCTTGGTAGTGCACCTAAGAACAAAGGTTTGATTCGAACAAAGGTTTGATTGGAATGTGTATGAAATGACAACGTTTAAATAAGAGAGATCCATTCTTTTAGTATATATTATTATTTATAGTGTTTTAACGTCAACGCGTTCAGAAATGCACTGTTAGATCAATTTGCAGCAAGTACTGGAGTTGCAATTCCCTCTACTATTTGTTTTAATGGAATATAAGAATACCGTAGTTCAACGACATGCGGTCGTGTATTGAATACCACCCTCCTACTATATTTGAAACAGCGTGATGAAAACGAGAAAAACGCGTGAGAAAATCGATCCTTAATTTGGCGGTAGTGATTTTATCACACGTCTGTTGATAAAATCAACCGGGATTATACCCAGTGGCCTGAGTTCAACCTCAAACCTCACACAGTGAAAAAGATCTTAATATTAGGCGTCACGTAAAATATCTTCTCATTCAAATTGCAGATGCTTCTGACGTAAACCACGATTTTGTTTGAAAATTATGTGCAATACCATTTGAATTTGCATGGAGTTCAATGGAATTTTCTATCATAAGCGATGGAGGCAATTGTTTATATGCAATTCGACATGAAGACTGAGCTAGTTTCAAACAGCCTTCGGGTTTCGTTTCTTTTTATGTTTGAGGAACAACTTTTTCGTATGACACTTGTTTTGTTCAAATAAGTCGTGTAATCTTTGAGAGAATAGACTTTCATTAATTTTTTAAATAAACATGGTTGACTCAGGCGGGGGCCTAGCCTGGTTGGTAACGTCTTCACCAACCACGCTCGATGCCTGGGTTCATATCCCAACGCCGACACCTAGTCGATGGTTGTGGGATGGCGTGATCCACTCACAACCAACCCAACTGGTCTAGATTCAATCCTAGCCGACACCGGGAGATTTTCTGAGGCGAAAGATCTCTGGGATCACGCCTTCCATCGCATAAGGAAGTAAAGCCGTTGGCACCGGTCCGTTATTTAACGGGTCGTAAGTTAGGGTCCTGGGTGGAGTCGCCTCCCCGGACGTCGGTGATTGGCACAACAACAGTGGCGGAAATAGACCGACGGAAAATAAGCGAGAAAAAAAAACACATAGTGGTTGAAATGGAAGTCTGATTACACCGGTCAACACAGATGTGGCCACGAAGGTCAAACTAAAAAAAGAAGGATTTTAGCTTTTTAACCAATCCTGTAAATTTTGGTGCCTATAGCCACCAACATTTTTTCAGAGAATCAAATGAGTATTTTCGTAAACATATCACTGATTAGACGATTCCGCTAGAAATTACTGTGCGACATTTCGCGTTTTGACAATGGCTAGGGGCACCAAATTTCATATAAATGGGTAATAAGCTATAATCCTTCTAGGACAACTATTTTCAGCTTCAGGGTGGCCTTTTTTTCGATTTTGTCGACCAGTGTTTAGTTTAGATACTTTATTCGACACGGCACGACACATCTTATGTTTTACTGAGCCAGATACAATTCTCTCTATTTCTAAGTTAGCAGGAAAAAGAGGGAGGCACTTTTTTATTTTCTCGCGGCCGACTACGAGCTAGTGGGGATTTAAGGTGAGAGGAGGGAAGATATAATTTTTCCTTAAAACTAATTTGAAATATAGAATCAATCTGTTTTTCATCCGTCAGATCTATTGCGATTCATACCCGTTTTGTGCTTGCGTAAACATAGATGCTCATCGTTTCATCGTTCATCGCTCATCGTTTTCGTGTCTTCAATGTAGTGTAAGGGGAACTCTGACAAATGAACAAAAGAATTTAAAATTTTAATGTCAGTATTCTTCAAAAAATAGTACAACTGTGTCATGTACTGGAGATCACCGTTCTCAAGAAGGCCTCTAACGAGAACGTTCGGTTGTTTAAGCTCGAACATAACACCAAAGAATTCGGTACACGACCAAACAACATGCTCAATATCATGGTAATTATCGCCACAAACGCAGTAATTACTGTCTACAAGCCCTATACGAAAGAGATGCGTGTTTAACGTGTAGTGATTGGACATAAGTCACGACATCACGCGAATGAAATTCCGACCTACATCCAACCCCTTAAACCTTGCTTTCATCGATACCTTAGGAAAAATGGAATGTAGCCACCGTCCCAGTTCATCTGTATCCCATGATGATTGCCAACTGATGAGTGTTCTCTGACACAAAATTTTATAAAACTCATCATGAGCAATTGGTCTTATATAAATATCGCTATCAATAACACCCACCTTAGCTAAAGCGTCAGCCTTCTCATTGCCTGGAATGTAACAATAAAAAAGGACCCACGCTAAGGTAACCTGGTATTTTTTATCTGTTAAAGCACTTATAAAGCGCAGTATTTTCCCCATGAAACACGGAGTGTGCTTCTAAGTCTTCATCGATCGCAGAGCCTCAATGGCACTGAGACTGTCTGTGAATATGAAGTAGGGGTCTATGGGTAGGGTTTCGATGATCCCAAGGGAGTACTGAATAGCAGCTAGTTCTGCGACAGAAGAAGGAGCATCGAGTTTGTAGGAGACGGTAAAATTTTGGTGAAAAACACCGAAGCCAGTGGACTCATCTAGATTAGATCCGTCTGTGTAAAACCTTTTATCACAACTAACATGTTTAAACTTATTGGAAAAAATCTAAGAGATCTCTTGGTGTCGCAATTGATCCGGGAAAACCAGTTATATCTTCTTTCATGGTGTCAAAGAATATATCATTATCAGAAGTATCTAAAAGTGCGTCATTGAAGGGAACATATGAAGAAGGGTTAATATCTTGAGCCATATAGTCAAAATATAAAGTCATAAATCTGGATTGAGATTGAAGGTCGACTAACCTCTCGAAATTTTCAATTACAAATGGGTTCATAACTGTGCATCGAACTAGCAATCGGTAAGATAGATTCCAAAAACGATGTTTCAACGGAAGAATACCCGCTAGCATTTCAAGACTCATCGTATGCATGCATCCCAAAGCAATACGCAAACAACGATATTGTATTCTTTCTAATTTTATAATGTGCGTGTTCGCGGCGGAGCGAAAGCAGAAACAACCGTATTCAAGAACTGACAATATCGTTGATTGGTATAACCTTAGAAGGTCTCCTGGGTGAGCATCCCACTAAGTTCCGGTAATCGTACGAAGAAATTTAATCCTCTGTTGGCATTTTCGTGTCAGATACCTAATATGACTAGCCCAGGTACATTTAGAGTCGAATCAGCCCCGAGATATTTGGCGACTAAAACCTGAGAGATCGTTTTACCCGTTAGTAGGAGCTGCAGCTGAGCTGGGTTATGCTTCCTAGAACAACCTAAATTAATCCACCTAGCGGTCAGACCCAGCCTTTCTCATTCAAACTTTTATTTGTAAAAATCGATTCACATGAACGCTTCAATCCAATATATGTATATTCAATCTTTAGGTTCTAAAATATTGATGTTGTAATCTATACATATAAAAATGCAGTCCGGTCTGTCTGTTCTGTTCCTATGATAGTTTGAGACCCCTCTCTCTTCTGGAAGGGAGGGGTCCCATACAAATGAAACATAAATTTGTGCACAACTCAAGAAAAAACAAAGCAAATGAAGCCGAATTTGGCATGTGGATGTTTTAAGAGGTAAAAGATATGTCCATAAAAGTTGGACGCCCCTCCATTTTCTGTAAGGGAGAGGTTCCATATGAATGAAACACAAATTTTTGCACATCTCGTGAACTAATCAACTAAATGGAACCAAATTTGGCAGGTAAATGTTTTTAGAGATAACAAATACATATATATAGGGTGTGTGCACATAACGTGTGTGAATATGGCTGTGTGGCTTGCTATATAGCGTGTGTGGCTAGCGTGCGTGGCTTGCTATATAGCGTGTGGCTAGCGTGCGTGGCTTGCTATATAGTGTGTGTGGCTAGCTGTATAGCGTGTGTGTATGTTGCATGTCTGTAGCGCGTGTGTGCATGTTCATAGCGTGTGTGGCTTGCTAAATAGCGTGCGTGGTTTGCTATATAGCGTGTGCATGTCTAGCGTGTCTGTGAACACTTGTCTAATGTGTCTATAACTTGTGTGGCTTGCTATATGCGTGCGTGGCTTACTATATAGCGTGTGTGGCTTGCTATATAGCGTGCGGTAGAGATGGTCGGGTACGGGTATTTTTACCCGAACCCCGATTTTTACCCCCATAACACCAAAGAATTCGGTACACGACCAAACAACATGCTCAATATCATGGTAATTATCGCCACAAACGCAGTAATTACTGTCTACAAGCCCTATACGAAAGAGATGCGTGTTTAACGTGTAGTGATTGGACATAAGTCACGACATCACGCGAATGAAATTCCGACCTACATCCAACCCCTTAAACCTTGCTTTCATCGATACCTTAGGAAAAATGGAATGTAGCCACCGTCCCAGTTCATCTGTATCCCATGATGATTGCCAACTGATGAGTGTTCTCTGACACAAAATTTTATAAAACTCATCATGAGCAATTGGTCTTATATAAATATCGCTATCAATAACACCCACCTTAGCTAAAGCGTCAGCCTTCTCATTGCCTGGAATGTAACAATAAAAAAGGACCCACGCTAAGGTAACCTGGTATTTTTTATCTGTTAAAGCACTTATAAAGCGCAGTATTTTCCCCATGAAACACGGAGTGTGCTTCTAAGTCTTCATCGATCGCAGAGCCTCAATGGCACTGAGACTGTCTGTGAATATGAAGTAGGGGTCTATGGGTAGGGTTTCGATGATCCCAAGGGAGTACTGAATAGCAGCTAGTTCTGCGACAGAAGAAGGAGCATCGAGTTTGTAGGAGACGGTAAAATTTTGGTGAAAAACACCGAAGCCAGTGGACTCATCTAGATTAGATCCGTCTGTGTAAAACCTTTTATCACAACTAACATGTTTAAACTTATTGGAAAAAATCTAAGAGATCTCTTGGTGTCGCAATTGATCCGGGAAAACCAGTTATATCTTCTTTCATGGTGTCAAAGAATATATCATTATCAGAAGTATCTAAAAGTGCGTCATTGAAGGGAACATATGAAGAAGGGTTAATATCTTGAGCCATATAGTCAAAATATAAAGTCATAAATCTGGATTGAGATTGAAGGTCGACTAACCTCTCGAAATTTTCAATTACAAATGGGTTCATAACTGTGCATCGAACTAGCAATCGGTAAGATAGATTCCAAAAACGATGTTTCAACGGAAGAATACCCGCTAGCATTTCAAGACTCATCGTATGCATGCATCCCAAAGCAATACGCAAACAACGATATTGTATTCTTTCTAATTTTATAATGTGCGTGTTCGCGGCGGAGCGAAAGCAGAAACAACCGTATTCAAGAACTGACAATATCGTTGATTGGTATAACCTTAGAAGGTCTCCTGGGTGAGCATCCCACTAAGTTCCGGTAATCGTACGAAGAAATTTAATCCTCTGTTGGCATTTTCGTGTCAGATACCTAATATGACTAGCCCAGGTACATTTAGAGTCGAATCAGCCCCGAGATATTTGGCGACTAAAACCTGAGAGATCGTTTTACCCGTTAGTAGGAGCTGCAGCTGAGCTGGGTTATGCTTCCTAGAACAACCTAAATTAATCCACCTAGCGGTCAGACCCAGCCTTTCTCATTCAAACTTTTATTTGTAAAAATCGATTCACATGAACGCTTCAATCCAATATATGTATATTCAATCTTTAGGTTCTAAAATATTGATGTTGTAATCTATACATATAAAAATGCAGTCCGGTCTGTCTGTTCTGTTCCTATGATAGTTTGAGACCCCTCTCTCTTCTGGAAGGGAGGGGTCCCATACAAATGAAACATAAATTTGTGCACAACTCAAGAAAAAACAAAGCAAATGAAGCCGAATTTGGCATGTGGATGTTTTAAGAGGTAAAAGATATGTCCATAAAAGTTGGACGCCCCTCCATTTTCTGTAAGGGAGAGGTTCCATATGAATGAAACACAAATTTTTGCACATCTCGTGAACTAATCAACTAAATGGAACCAAATTTGGCAGGTAAATGTTTTTAGAGATAACAAATACATATATATAGGGTGTGTGCACATAACGTGTGTGAATATGGCTGTGTGGCTTGCTATATAGCGTGTGTGGCTAGCGTGCGTGGCTTGCTATATAGCGTGTGGCTAGCGTGCGTGGCTTGCTATATAGTGTGTGTGGCTAGCTGTATAGCGTGTGTGTATGTTGCATGTCTGTAGCGCGTGTGTGCATGTTCATAGCGTGTGTGGCTTGCTAAATAGCGTGCGTGGTTTGCTATATAGCGTGTGCATGTCTAGCGTGTCTGTGAACACTTGTCTAATGTGTCTATAACTTGTGTGGCTTGCTATATGCGTGCGTGGCTTACTATATAGCGTGTGTGGCTTGCTATACAGCGTGCGGTAGAGATGGTCGGGTACGGGTATTTTTACCCGATACCCGTACCCGACCCGTACCCGACGGGTTCGGGTTGGGTTTCGGGTAACGCCAAAAAATATTTTTCGGGTTCGGGTCGGGTACGGATAATTTAAAAACCAAGGCTTCGGGTTCGGGTCGGGTACGGGTTTGAAAAATTCTCAACTGGTCGGGTACGGGTAATTTCGATTTTCGAGTCGCATCGGTAACGGTATCATTGATTTCTATAGAAGAATGATTGCATTTATTTTCTTGACCGTGGACTTATTCGAAAAATACTTATTCTGATACTATAACTCCATCATAAGTAAAGCAAATAGTATGCTGGACTTTGCTAAGCGGTTCAGCCACAATTTTCAAGACCCGTACACTATCAAACTATTGTATATTACATATGTTAGACCTATTGTAGAATATTGTAATCTTATATGGATCAGTCCAAAAACAATTCCTTATTTACGCGCTTCGCAACTTGAATTGGACTGCGTTTCCTCTGCCATCGTATGAAGCACGTTGCATGCTCATTTATCTGCAAACACTTAAACAACGCCGCGAATTTGCAATGCTATTCTTCGTCAATGACATTATTTCAAATCGTATAGACTCATCTGCATTACTATCACAACTCAACTTTAATACACCTTCACGGCATCTTAGAACGAGAAAACTTTTTTCAGAAAAAATTTGCAGAACTAATTATGCAAAAAATGGTCTCATAAATCGAATGATGTGTCAGTATAATCTACATTGTAAAACCATTGGCATAACAATTAAAAACTGTCTGAAATACACTAGAAATATTTAGCTCGTAACAAGAACATTGTAAACACTATAAATAATAACTGTAACGAAATATTTATGTAGTCTACATTTGCCTGACGAAATAAATAAACAATTAAAAATAAAAAAAAAACATTCACACAAGCAATGAAATTAACAATATTTTACATAATACTTCTGTCCTTAGGTAAGCTACGAGTTTTGAAAGTTTGTCGATTTTTTTAAAAGCATTTATGTTGTTTAAACGTGTAAGCAATGTTTGCAAATAAACTCTTTTCCGCAGACCTCCTACGTAATTATTACTCGGGTATCGAAAAGAAGTCGTTTGGTAACAGTTTGGAACTATACTGCCGTTCCAATCATAGTAGTCCCATGTTCTACACAAATCTTATGCACGCTGGGACAACTATGCTTGGAAGGGCAGTATACACTTCATCACGGTTGAGTCTTGATTTTTGTTTCACAAAATAGTGAGGTATGAAATTGTAAAATTATTGCAACACTGCGCAAATCTACGTAAATATAAATAAACTCAAAAATTTGAAGAAACTGACTAGACAAATCTGTGTTTTGCATACAAATTTGCATATTTAGTATTCGTGATGTTCGGGTCATACTCAGATTACAGCAGGAAAATTTTTACACGCTATCAAAAAACGACGAGTGTGCGTGTCATCTGTTTCGATAATATTTTGGTGTAGTATTTGTTTCTCCCTCCCAGGTCATGGTTTGCACTGTGACCAGGGATGCCGCATGTACAGAAATACCTGTGTTATACGGAATTCTAGATTTCTGATTGCTACGATGTGCACATGAAACTCGTCGCTTAATTCAAACTCTACCAGACATGCATTTTTCACCATTCTCCGTGTTCTGCTAGTAGGGTGAATTAACAAAATAAAAATTTTCAGCAGTTTATATGAATCATACAAAATAAACAATTGAAATCCCTGATCAATTTCAATATGAGGTAACTAGCGGAACTCCGTACACAGTTATGAATAGATATTTTGCTGCGTGATAAAAATGATCAAATTTTTCAACATCAGGCGAGCGGACGTTCTCAGTAACAGATGCTACGCTGGATTCTGGGAGCACCAATACATCGCCTGGAACTCTGGCTGGTTCATTAACATTCGTTCACATGAACACTCGGGTCTAGCCCAGCTCCGGCCGTCATCTCGAGAAGCCACATATGACAATCAGTGCATAAAACGTGCGAGGTAATCAGGTATTTAAAAAAAAAAATAAAATAAAATAAAAATCCAGGAAGGGTCGGGTACGGGTCGGGTACGGGTAGTTGAAAACAAAATTTTTCGGGTTCGGGTCGGGTACGGGTATTTCAAACAAACCCGACTTCGGGTTCGGGTCGGGTACGGGTTTGAAAATTCTCGATAAGTCGGGTACGGGTCGGGAAAGTAACAAATGTCCCATACCCGACCATCTCTAGCGTGCGGCTAGCGTGCGTGGCTTGCAATATAGCGTGCGTGACTTGCTACATAGCGTGTGTGGCACGCTGTATAGCGTGTGTGTATGTTTATAGCGTGTATGCATGTCTGTAGCGCGTGTGTGCATGTTTGTATCGTGTGTGGCTTGCTAAATAGCGTGCGTGGTTTGCTTTATAGCGTGTGCATGTCTGGCGTGTCTGTGCATGTGTATAGCATGTGTGGCTTGCTATATAGCGATTGAAATTTTCATTTATAATTGCTAATAAATCACCTCATGTAGAATTTAATTATCACTGTAAATCATTCAAAACTAAATAAAAAAATTGCCATGTTCAAAAAAAAAAATATTCAGTCGTCAATAAATGGCATTGACAAACACAATTACCCTCAAAGTTTATCTGAAGAATTTCTGAGCTAGTGAGCCTGAATCACATAATTTTTCGCGCAAGTCTTACTAATTGCAGCAATCAGTTGTAAAGTTATCTACACTATCGTAAAATGCAGAAAATTGTTATTTGAACTGTTATACTATAGATGGGGAATGCACCATTTGCCCTTGCCTCTTCGTAGCCACTGCCTAAATTAAGAGATCTTAGTGCAACTTGATACAAAAGACAGCCTCAAAACAATTCAATTTCATTCTTGTTTTGGATACGGCAGCTAGTGAAACCGCGGTGCCGGCTACAGAGGTAAACGTCATCTGGAACAGAGAGACCATTGAATTGATTGGCCCCATTGAGTGTATTTCTAAACCTATTCCAAGAAATACATTGACTTAAGACAGGCTGTCGTATTCTACGTTAACTCTGCGGTCGTGTCTTATAAACAACCTCTTCAACTATTTTTGGCAAAATCAAATATCCACCTACTTGAAGACTCCTAGCTTTCGTTGACCGTTATACGATTTCGCATTCTTCGGGCTGTGTTCTAAAGAGTGCTCATCGATGTCTCCCTCGACGTCTCGTTTATGAACCGACGCCAGTAACTGCGTTTTTTTCTTTAGCCAAGCTTGGTATCAAGCTTTAGCCAAACTTGGTATCAAGCTCTGAATAACGTCTTAAGTCATCGGCCTTGTCGGAACGGTTAGTAACTGAAATTAGAACAGGCAAGTGGTCGCTACCGTGAGGATCTAGGATTACCTTCCATGTGCAATCCAACCGTAGCGATGTCGAACAGAGGGATAGATAGATCTTTTTTTTCGCCACGAACAGTCATCGGGCGCGGACGCGTTTTCATTTCGCTCCGCAATTTAACTTGTATTTTTATTTTTTTTTTTTTTTACACCTTGACGGCGTCGCGAGTGCACGTAAGCAACAATTTATTTATTTATAAACAATCTTTGACCGTCGCGCTACCGCGTGTATCTAACCTTTTCTCGACAATTCGTACTCGCCGCGTAACAATTTTTAATCAGTGCTATGGAAAAGTGTGGCATAACCAACTGTACTTCGACCGACAACCGTTTCCTGTGGAAATGCGAAGGAATATGCAAAAGGCACTTCCACGCTGCCTGCGTAGGAACCCGTAGAAACCAAGAAGAACTACTGCGTTCATTCATGCTGCCCTTATGCATAGAATGCCAGGAACAGTTCATGGACCAACTCCAACTGAAGAAGCTCATCCAGCACCAGAAAATTTTAACAGAAAGTATTGAATCACAAATCAAATCAAATCATTCAATAATCAGTCAACTTCCTAACCTGACTGTAACGCACGACACACTGGACAGTATCAATACACTGCTTTCTGAATTGAAGACGGAAATTAAAAAAGTAAATATTAACACAAACAATGCGTCGGCAAAAACCATAAATCGCATTTCGACGCTGTTCGGCGAACTTGGCCATGACTCCATATCGGACATATCGGACATTAGCAAAGAAAACCGGCAGCACACAAAGAACATACAACAGCACCTGGAAAAAGCATTTACTAATATAGAATCAAAAATTGACAATATGGAACACCAATTAGAAGCTATACAAAATAAGAAAACAAACTGCAGTACAACGGCGCAGGAACTAATTAATGAATTAAAAGCGCTCAAAGAATCGAATTCACTCCAGCCAAAAACAGACAATCATCCCAGTCTGGCTGAAGAACTTCGCCTTTCGTTGCCACTTCCAGAATCGGACTCAGAAAAACACCGTACTCCAAATTTCACATCAGGCTGGCGCCTAATTGGCAATAAAAAAGTATGGAAACGCGACTGGACTGAATATGACGCCAGACAGCGTAAAAGACGCATGCAGGAAAAGCAAGCAGAAAAGGCCGCTCGTAAACGTATGCAGCAACGCAAACGTCAGCAGGAAAACTCAAACCCTATCAGCATAAGTAACACCTATAAACACGGAATAAACCATTTCGCCTGCAACTCAAAGAAAATTGCTGAAATACCAAAACAACCATTACCCTCGGACAAAGACCTCCTGGCAGCTGCACGCGTTCAATTTGCTGGGCCGCCGAATTCAGACATAACATCAAAATTTATAAATTTCCAAAAAGGCGAAACTATCAACCCATATCGGACAGAAAAAAATGCAACTAACAATGAAAATTCTGCACCGGCTCCTGCCAGCAACGCCAGCATACAATCAGCACCGCAAGACAGCCAATTTGAACTTGACCCCATGCGTCCACCAATCGTCCGACTTACGCAGCAATCATCGAATGGCGACGAGCGCTTTTTGAAGGCTAGACTCCGCGACCCAAAAGTAATGCATATTACACGCCTATATCTCGCATACATGAAGGACCAACCATCATCTGTATGCGTAGAAGGAATGACACCAACCAGTATAAGAATGCTTCTCGCATCCGAAGGACTGCCGACATCTCCAGAACAGCTCCAACGCGTCTTTATTGAAGTCCATCAGGAATATGGACTCACGCCAGCCGAAGCAGTAGCCGACCTTCAATCATATCGTCATTTTTTATCAAATGAACGCACGCACCGTCTTCAACAACTTCGCGAAAGTGTAAATAAATTTAGTACAAATTTTCGCAAGTAAGGACGCCCTCTTCTGAGGCAGAACCATTATATTTAAACATAAGTAATAACTTGACTAACACTTCTTCGCTTCCTCGACAGAATGCGACTGAAATTCTTATCTATTGTCAGAATTTCAATCGCATGAAAAGCCCAAGCAAAATGAAAGAAATTCAACAAAATCTATTGTCGTCATCTTTTAAAATAATTTTAGGAACTGAAAGTAGCTGGGACGAAAGCGTAAGAAGCGAAGAAGTATTTGGAAACAATTACAATGTATTCCGGCACGATCGGAATTTGTCTACCAGTCAAAAAAAGTCAGGCGGTGGAGTCCTCATTGCCATTAATGTAGACTTTACTTCTGAAGAAATAATATCCGACAAATATAAAGAATTTGAACACGTATGGGCCAAAGCATTTATTGCTGGCGAAGAACATATCTTCTGTTCTGTGTACTTTCCACCGGAACATGCTCATAAACATTCGTATGAATTATTTTTCAAAACTCTAGAATCTATTATGTCTAACATGAAACCAGAAGTAAAACTGCATGTCTATGGCGACTTCAACCAACGTAATGCAGACTTTATTGTAGACATTGAAAATGAATCTATCTTACTCCCAGTCGTAGGCGAAAACGAAACACTGCAGTATCTTTTTGGCAAATTCTCAGAACTCGGTCTATATCAAATCAATCATGTCAAAAACAAACAAAATGCTTATTTAGACCTATTATTCACAAACTGCACTGAAGACTTCTGTGTAGATGCATCATTGACTCCCATCTGGAAAAATGAAGCATTCCACACAGCAATTGAATATTCAATAGTAATGAATAACACTTCGTACCCCAGCGACTGCGAGTACGAGGATGTACCGGAATACCACAAAACTGACTTCGAACAAGTCAAACGTAGACTTCGCATAATAAATTGGCGTAGTATAATTTGTAAAGAAGGAAATGTCAACGTAGAAGTATCAAAATTTTATGAAATAATTAATCAAATTATATCAGAAAATGTACCTCTAAAGAAAAGAAGACGAACGAACACCAACAAATATCCAGTGTGGTTTAATCCACAATTGAAGAACCTAAAAAATAGAAAACAAAAAGCACATAAAATATACAAAAAAGACAGCAATAGCGAAAATCTTCAAAATTACCAAGAAATTTGCTGTCAACTTGACGCAGCCATTAAAATTGCACATGAAGAACATAATCGTAAAATCGAATATCAAATCAAGTCTTGCCCTAAGAACTTCTTTAATTACGTAAAAACCAAATTAAAAAGTAACAACTTTCCATCACGAATGCATCTTGACAGTAATGTAGGACAAACTAGTAATGAAATATGTAGTCTTTTTGCCACTTTTTTTCAAGAAATTTACACCAAATATGAAGAAACAGATCGCGACCGCGAATACTTCTCGTATTTTCCTGAATTTTCGAATTCTTTATCTGTCAATCAAATATCTGAATTCGAAATTCAAAACGCACTTAAAAATTTAGACGCTACGAAAGGTCCTGGACCTGACAGAATAGCTCCAATTTTTCTCAAAAATTTGGCAGAAGAACTATCTACACCATTACAACACCTTTTTAACATGTCCCTGAAGAATGGAATTTTCCCAGAACTCTGGAAAACCTCATATTTAGTGCCAATTTTCAAATCTGGCGCTAAATCTGACATTCGTAATTATCGTGGAATTGCCATTATTTCATGCATTCCAAAATTATTTGAATCAATAATTAATGAAAAAATCTTTCAACAAGTAAAACACCAAATTACAACTCAACAGCACGGCTTTTACAAAGGCCGATCAACTACCACAAATCTTTTGGAATTCATAACTTTCACTCTGACTGTAATGGACAACGGTAACCACGTAGAAGCTCTTTATACGGACTTTAGCAAGGCATTTGACAGAATCGACATACCATTATTACTCTTCAAGCTCGAAAAATACGGAACTGAAACAAAATTTTTGGAATGGCTGCAGTCATACTTAACAAAACGAACACAAATAGTCCGCTTTCAAAATTCCTTTTCAAACCCAATAGAAGTAACTTCTAGGGTTCCTCAAGGCTCCCACCTGGGCCCTCTTCTTTTTATATTATACGTAAATGACATTTCCTTTCTTCTTAAGTCAATACATGTGCTTGTATATGCTGATGACATGAAGCTCTTTATAGAAATAACCAATGCAGAAGACTTCGAAATATTCCAGGACGAAATTAATGTATTCTACACTTGGTGCAACAAAAGCCTATTACAACTCAACATTAAAAAATGTAATTCAATAGCCTTTAGCAGAAAAACAGTAACACCACCAACAAACATTTTCTTAGGAAACCAACCAGTAGAAAAATGCAAAATCGTTAGGGACCTAGGCGTAATCTTAGACTCCAAACTCACATTCATAGAACATTATAATACAATTATCAACAAAGCAAATAGTATGCTGGGCTTTATAAAACGCTTCGGCCACAATTTTCAAGACCCATATACAATCAAACTATTATATATTACATACGTCCGACCAATTCTGGAATATTGTAGCATTGTATGGAATCCCTATATTGCCACACATGAAGAACGCATTGAATCTGTCCAAAAACAATTTCTTTTGTACGCGCTTCGTAAGCTAAATTGGACATCATTTCCCTTGCCATCATATGAAGCACGCTGCATGCTTATAGACATACAAGCACTTAAAGAACGCCGCGATCTTTCAATGCTTTATTTTATCAATGACATTATTTCTCAACGCGTGCAATCTACTCAACTATTATCACAACTAAATTTTTATGCACCCAGTCGTCAATTAAGAAATCGTAAAATATTTTCGGAAAATTCTCACAGAACAAACTACTCAAAAAATGGCCCAATAAATCGCATGATGCGTCACTATAACCAGCACTGCGAAAATATCGACATCACCATGGGCAGAAATCAAATAAAAAAACGACTAACTACTGGAAATAATGTATAGAATATAAGAAAGCATTGTATTATTATAACTGTAGTCTACATTTGCTTGACGAAATAAATAAATAAATAAATCAAAGCCCTTGGACGTGCTGGAGGTTTCAGAACACGTGTCATTTCACCGTTGTTTAAAATTGTCATGTCGAGGTCATCGCAAAGGTTGATAGATCAAAGAGGAACTCCAAGCCACGCCATGAGGGTTGAAGTCTCACAAAATCAAACGCGACGAGGGAAGAAGTTTTATTAAATCAAAGAACAACCGTTGCCCAACCTGTGTTCTAGAGGAAATATATTTTGATGCAATACAAAGCTCCTTACCTTGTATTGTCATTTGACATGCGACAACTTCGATGCCTTGAATCGAGGGGAGGTTTATACGATTGAAAGAATAGCACTTCTTAATCCCTAGAAGTACTACTCCATAAGGGGTGTCTCGATCAAGGCGAATAATGTTGAAACCATGGAAGTTGAGATCAATATTCGAAGTAAGCCATGTTCCGCAAAGGGAAAATGCATCGCATTTGTTTTTATTTATCAAAACTTTGAACGAATCACTTTTTGGTAAAATTCTGCTACAATTCCACAATAAGACATATTCCTTCATATAAGCAGATAAATTGAGCATCGAAGAATACAAGGAGGGGCCATTGAGCAGTCAACTGATTCAAAAAAGATCTAACTGTTGGAAGGAACGCTGTAAGAAAAACTTCAATTGGATCGGGTACATTTAAATTTTTCAAAATCCTGTCCACAATGTCGAAAAATTTCTCAAATCCAGAGTTCGTTTCATCGTCTCGTGCGGGTATAAAAACGCGATACTCGCGTGTGAAGAGCTCAGAGCAAGCTATTGCATTGGCCTATTCCAGTTCACTGATCACGACACGGAGCTTATTAGGTTTGACCTTGGAATTTTCGGTCACGGCCTTGTCCCTTTCGTCAAGTCTTTTGAAATCTGCAATATGTTTAACGGTTTTAATTTCGGTCCTGACTTTGGCCGAAAGTAAACCGTAAAACTGCTCTGAGATCCGTTCGGGTAAAGCCTGTGGCGAGAAGGGACAGGGGAGGAGGTAGCAGAAGGGACAGGGTCAGGAGGTTTAGAAGACGGAAGATCGGGGAGTGAGAAATCTACCTCCATTGCACTAGAACTAATGCACTAGCGCCGACAAGAACACGTACCGTTTTCCTTCTTCCTTGCAGCAGGTTTGGTTGTCCGATCATTCGAAGCTGCAGCCGTTACAGCCACACAACAGCGCCAAAACAGCCACACAGCAGCGAACCGGGTGCGGAATGACTTCACGCAGCGACACAACTCACTTGTCAGTTGGCCTTGAACGAGGATTATCTATTAACTGCAGCCGGTAGCTTCGCAGCAATACAGCCACATCGCAATGTGCCGGGTACGGAATCACTTCACGTAGCGACACGACACACTATAGCTGGTTGGCCTTGAACGCGATTATCTTCTCTTTTGTTTTGTACACACAGACCGAACTATAATGGAACGTCCACTTTGCACTTCCGTGTCTGTCGAGTCTTTGACGCGGAATGATTTTATGTTTAGTATGAAAAAGGCAAAAAAGGGAAACTTACCACTTTTTCTTATATAACTATCAGCAAAAGCTAAACATGTCACAGCCTCGTTACTAGAGTTTTCTAGACTAGACAATGATGATGAGCGTGATCTAGAAAATGTGTTGTCCAACTTATCTGAAACAAAAAGCGATAGTATTTTAGCTAATCATAATAGTTTTCAAAACAAACAGATTTAGTAACTAAAACTGCAATTGTGCAGTATCTTTGGAGTATTTGGCATGGTATCAAACATATTATGTAGTAATTTTCTTCGGTAAATTTTCTGCAGTAGTCTTATGCAAGAACCAGACGAAGAAAACCATTAGCGAAAACGTTCAGTAACACATAAAATATATGGAATAGCCTCAGACGGCAAAACAAAATAAAAATCGTAAGTTTTGATCAAGGTGTAAAATCTTTAGAATAACTACCATTTGCACTTGATTTAAATCATACCTGGAATTGGGTATTGGAATTTCACTCCTTTTTACATAACAAGCCTAACATGTTGTGATCGGTTTGGATTTTACATAACAAACCAAACATGGGCGTAGCCAGAATTTTGAATAGAGGGGGGGGCTGGTCTTTAAAATTTTAGAGGTATTAACACATGGTATTTTGAAAAATAGAAATAAATACTAGTGTTTAGTGGTTGTTACATCAAGGCAGCCAGTGAAAAGTTGTTCTTGACATCAGAGTGAAAAATTAGATTATTCTTTGTCCAACCTCGAATATGAATAGATGTTCTTCAGTAAAAACTTTTAAGTTCATTTAAACCTTTGGACATATCATTTTGGCGACGAGGATCTCAAGAATCCACGAACCTGGCAGAAGACAGAGTTGATCAGCAACCGCAACCGGGTATTCAAGAAATTCAAGATCAGCAGATGGCGGCCCAGCAGCAGTAGCCTCAGTATCAGCAGATTTTGGAGTCCCTCTCATCGAATATCACCTAGTTTGTCTCCGTCGAAGAAAACGGAGTTACGTTCGATCGCTGGTTTAACCGCTACCAGGACCTCTTCGAGAACGATGCAGGCCAGCTGAATGATGCGGCTAAGGTACATCTACTTCTTCGAAAGCTGGACACCCATTCGCACAGCCGCTATCTCAACTACATCCTGCCGAAGCTTCCTAAGGACGTGAAGTTCGAAGACACAGTCAAGATTCTCAATAAAATCTTCGGGCATCAAACGTCAACGTTCTGGAAGTGGTTCATGTGTCTGCAGTTAGTGAAATGCGAATCTGAAGACAATGTCAGCTACGGCGCAACGTCAATCGAGCCTGTGAAGATTTTCAGTTCCAGAATCTAACACCGGGCCATTTCAAAGCCTCATTTCACATTCATTCTCAGTAACACTCAGCAAGCAGAGAGTACTCAACCGCTGTTCAACCATTGTTGACCTCAGCCAGGTTTTCACTCGACGTAATGTGCTGAACGAGCGTTCAATCGTGCATGTTTCACATGATAGAGCAAGTGCAATTTTAATTGCTGTCTCAGTCGCAGGAAAGAAAGATCGAGCTTCAATTAGCAAGTCTCTGAGATCCTGCTCTTCCAAGTTCTCACGGTCTGCTCTCATGCTGCTGCAATGTTGATACTGAACATCTACCTCTCCAACTTATCAACTTCGTAAAAAATTACGAAAGCTTCGGTTTTGCGCTTAAAATCGTATGCGTATTACGTTGAGGAATGCAACAATGACAACGTGTAGGCAGGTGCACCATCTTCACCGAACCGTGTTTCCAGTGAGATTACAAGAGAATCAAGGTAAGAAATTGTCATAGCTCGGTTCCAATACTCCAAGCTAGTTGATGCAGGCGGATTTGCCCGGTACTTTCGCCGCTGCTATTTCCTTGGTGGATCAACTGAAAAACCTGTGCAATTCTTCGCAACATAGGGCAAGCATTTCAATCAATTATTTTTGATCTGGTTGATACTTTACACGGATGTTTCTTAGGGGCTAAAAATGTCGTTTTGTGCTATTAGAGTTATTGAAAACAAAATTCTGCACCAATGTCATCAACTAGGTGGGGGCAACGCCCCCTGCCCCCCTCTGGCTACGCCTATGAAACCTAACATGTTGTGATCGGTTTAGATTCACGTTTAATTTTTTGATAGTATATCTGAACAAACGCCGTTTTAGTGACATGCAAAGTATTTTTATACAGAAAATTATACATGTCATGAAAATGGTTAGGGTACAGTAAAATGTTAACAAATTAATAGCATAAGAACTGTAGATTGACTAAAGAGAGCAGTTTTCAACGCCACTGTAATAGAACAAAATTGATCATACAAAAAACCTCTACAGAACATTTCCATGCCGAATGATCTAAAGATACGTAAAAATTTAATCGACCGTTGTTGGTTTGAAAAAGGGTATTCATATAGAGCTCGTAATGGAAGATACACAGTTTAGGGTTGGGTATTTGTAAACGAGCTCGACGTAAAGACTTTTAATGAAACTTTGCACACGTATTTGACTTGGTTAACTGAGTATTTTACGCACCTTTACCTTTCTCAGTTTCAAGAGTGATTTTTTAGGAGCGCATATGCATTTTGGAATTAGTTTTATTCAAAGTATTGTATCTCAAAGATCTTTGGCTATAGAGGCAGTCCATTTACATCGCAGTTCCATGATGATCAATCGTTTCCGATATTGCTGAAACTATGCACAGTGTTTCCTTTTTGATAAACAATGCATTTTATGATATCAGTTTTTGGTGTTGACTCGCAACTGAGCGTTTCAATGTCAAATGACTCATAGCCGAATACCGACCATTTTATATTTCGCTGCAACTTTGCACACGTATTTAACTTAGCAAACTGAGCATTATCCGCGGGAGGAGGAATTTTTGAGAATCAAGGCTAATTTCCTAAGAGGACGTATATATTTTGGTACAGGTTTTGTTCATAGTATTGTAGCTCAGAAACCATTGCACAGAGGTACAGAACGACAACTTAGGCGGAAATGGAGTTTTCGATACATTTTTGTGATTTTAGAGCGAAGTTGCTTATTATAATTTGGTCTACATTTAAACTGAGGTGAAAATTAGGGTGGTCCTAGAACCAACGAAATAAACCAACTAAAATTTTTATTTGTGGAAAAATAAAATTTTATTTTCAGTAAAGTTGTAGATCACTTGATTTTAAGCAGCTTTGTTGAAGACTACTTTCTTGTAGCTCTTAAATTGACTGAATTAGAGCAATTTTGCCTAGGGTGGCTCTTCAAAAACGGTTTTTTCGCTCTACTTTGTTTAATTCAATTTTCTCAGTAAAATTCTGTTCAGACGACTTTTAGAGCTTTAAAAGACGCAACTTTTGGTGGTTATACTTTAACGATATCTATCATGGGTGAAAAGCTATTAAGCTTTTAATTTTTGAAATACGCCCTTTTCAACTGTTGATATCTCTGAATGGAGGTGATGAAAAAAAATTCTTCTGGTTTCATTTGAAAGAGAAACTTTTGTACTTTATCATTAAAAATATTGGAGATAAGTTATTTCTTAAAATCGAATAAAATAAGTTTGAATATGATCATTTTCAGTCGAAAAAGTAAGATTTTTACAGCCTAGTTTTTTATTTGATAAAACTGATGTACATATTCTTCGGTAAAATTGAAGATAAGCTAATTTTCGAAACTTTTTACGCAGAATTACGTCTCAATTGATTTTCTATAAAATTTGTATACGTATCTTCAATTAAAAAAATTTCAAAATATTAAAATTTATATACGACACAATCTTTAAAATAACTTTCGGCAGTTACAAAACGATGAAATTGCTGTTAGCAATGCAAAAAATACTTTTCTCTTCCGTTTATGCATAATTGGCAAAATTTAATGTTCGTTATTTTGAAAAGAAAGTTTTAATGTTTAATCAATTTTCGTACTTCTGTTGGTAGATGTGACAAACTTTCGCATTGGGCAGTACGTCGGTTGTTTAGCGAAATGACGGGATTGGATGTTAGCAGAAGCCTCTGCGAATGTCATGGTACTGCCTTTTGGAGAAATTGTTTCTGCAAATAAACGCTATGGCTTCTTTCGCGGTAGATTCTTCAATCTGAGGTACGTTTTCGAAAGACTCTGTTGCTGATTCCGGAGATCGTACGAGACTTCCAATTCTCTTTCCAACCGAACGAAATCCACAACGGCTAACACATAGAGCAGAGGCCATACCTAGCTCCTCCGGTGAATGATTGTTAGTTAAATCATGCAAACGGGTTTGTTTGCTTCTTCGGCCCAACTCGGAAAATGGTTTCAAAGTAGGTTTTTCCACAACAGTTTGCTCAATTTTGAACACCACATTTCCACTTAGCCACGTTGAATTTACGGTGAGAAAACGATTCTTCGAACGATTACATTTTTTCCACAATTTCCAGAACATTGAACTAAAAAGTCTTAATTTTTTACGTGAGGCGGCATTATCCGTATCGACACTGGGAAACCGTTGACTAACAAAATCAATCAAATCACTAAGTTTTCTTTCTTTAATAAGAAGGTTCGCTAAATCGCTTCGTGGAACTTCCATCTTGAAAAGTCGTATTGCAATGATTGTTCCTCAGAAACAAGCAGGTTTCCAGGCAACACACGTTGTTAAGGAACAACACAATTTGCGCGTGCGCAAATGTGTTGCTACGCCTGCGTGAATGTGTACTGTGGTGTTAGGTTGTACTAGTAGTGAACGCGAGTATGAGAACGTTGTGTGAAAGTGAACATGTTGCTATTTCAGGATTTTCAATGAAAACCAAGTATATCCTGCACTGTATTGACGAAAATTCACCAACACATCTTTACTTCAAAATGTACATCTTCAGAAGTTTTGAAAACAATATATAGAGAATTTTGCCGAAAAATTAGACGCGAGGTTAAGCGTAAAATACTAGTTACATGAAAAATCGTTAATTTATCAGATATGGTAATGCTACTATCTATCAGTCAGTTCAAGAGATACATTTTTTTTACTGTAAAGTTATCTTAAATCGATTCACTTTCAACTTTACCGAAGCATATGTACATCAGTTTTATCAAATAAAAAACTAGGCTGTAAAAACCTTACTTTTTCGACTGAAAATGATCATATTCAAACTTATTTTATTCGATTTTAAGAAATAACTTATCTTCAATTTATTTTATGATAAAGTAAAAAAGTTGTTCTTTAAAATGAAACTAGAAGATATTTTTTTCATCTGCACCATTCAGAGATATCAACAGTTGAAAAGGGCGTATTTTAAAAATTAAAAGCTTAATAGCTTTTCACCCATAAAAGATATCGTTAAAGTATAACCACCAAAAGTTGCGTCTTTTAAAGTTCTAAAAGTCGTCTGAACATAATTTTACTGAGAAAATTGAATTAAACAAAGTAGAGTGACAAAACCGTTTTTGAAGAGCCACCCTAGGCAAAATTGCTCTAATTCAGTCAATTTAAGAGCTACAAGAAAGTAGTCTTCAACAAAGCTGCTTAAAATCAAGTGATCTACAACTTTACTGAAAATAAAATTTTATTTTTCCACAAATAAAAATTTTAGTTGGTTTATTTCGTTGGTTCTAGGACCACCCTAATTTTCACCTCAGTTTAAATGTAGACCAAATTATAATAAGCAACTTCGCCATATAAAGTATGGCTCTAAAATCACAAAAATGTATCGAAAACTCCATTTCCGCCTAAATTGTCGTTCTGTACCACTGTGCATTGGTACATGAAAACCGCAGCAAACATTAAATAGCGTTTTCACAGGTGGCGTATAAACTGTTATCGAAACTTGTGCTTCTGAAAATTCGAAGTGGTGGCTCGAAGTCTGGCCTTAAGTTTGCGTTGGAACGACATGAAATTTTTGTTTTTCCCCATATAATTGTCCAGGAAAATATATAGGCTATAAGCCCGTTATCCACACTTAAGATTAAAATACAATTCAAAAACAACAATACAAACAATTAACAGTCACGAAGTTGTCCTCTTAAATATAAACTTAATCTATTTTTTAAAACTGTTGGAGATATGTCGATATTAATAATGTGCTGTAATTCATTAAAATATCTCATAAAACGGGCTGTAGGTTCGTGTTGTGAATAATTCCGAGCTCGTTGCGGAGGGTTGAACGTTGCGGGTGTATTCGAGCTGAGAGACTACGACTATCGGCCCGTCCCGCTTATATATTGGTGAATAACACTATATCAGCAATCCTTTGTTGGCAATGTACTGTGTCAATATTGACTAAAGCGCACAATTCTTGATAGGGAGGTAATTGATCTCCATTGCATCTGAGGTTCCGTAAGGCAAAATGCACAAACTTTTTTTGTATTCCTTCAATTCTCTGTATATGTGTTACATATTGGGGGCGCCAAACGACGCTCGCAAAGTCCAGCTTGCTTCGCATTAACGATTTGTAAATGGCTAATATGGAATAAGGGTCTTTAAGATCATGCCCGTACCGTCTCACGAACGAAAATAATCTTAAGCTGTCTGTGACTACATTATCAATATGGTTAGTAAACGAAAGCGATCGGTCAAATATAACGCCTAGATCGCGAACTGTTTCTTTACGTGTTAGTTCAGTTCCATTGAAATGGTACCTAAACATGAGCGGAGATATTTTACGAGAAAATGTCATGACTGAACATTTGTCCGCGTTGACATTTAAACCACTATCCGAGCAGAATTGTCCGAAACTTTGCATGTCCAGTTGTAATTTAAGACAGTCACTGCTTGTTTTGATAGGCAGGGAAATTTTTACATCATCAGTATAAATCAGGATTATGGCATTAGTCAAGTAGTATGGAAGTTTATTCATCACGAGTACAAATAACAGCGGTCCCAAGTGGTTTCCCTGAGGTACACCGGAATTAACCGTGAACGAGGCCGAGACTTGTCCCTTGATTTTCACATACTGGACTCTTC
The DNA here is from genome assembly GCF_029784165.1 of Wyeomyia smithii. Lineage (NCBI taxonomy): Eukaryota > Metazoa > Arthropoda > Insecta > Diptera > Culicidae > Wyeomyia > Wyeomyia smithii. The sequence continues at coordinate 106,985,614 of NC_073694.1, forward strand.
CTACTAAATATGTTTGTAGCCAGTTGTAGAGTGGACCGCCAATTCCGAAGTCACTTAAAGATTGAAGAATACTGTCCGTTTTAACCGCGCCAAATGCCTTGCTCATATCTGTATAAATACAATCGACTTGAAATCCTTTAGATATGTAATCGGTTACCAGTGAAGTAAACTCGCAAAGATTTGTGGTGACGGATTTCTTTTTTAAAAACCCGTGTTGCACGGGAGAAATGCGATCAGCGACTACCTCATAGAGAGTGTCGTACACTAGCCGTTCGAAGAGCTTAGGCATAGCAGATTGGATGGTTATACCACGATAGTTCTCGATATCTGATCGAGATCCTTTTTTATAAACAGGTGTGACGTGTGAAATTTTACAGATCGAGGGAAAGTAACCGGATGCCAGTGACGCGTTAAACTAACAGGTGAGAGGGGCCAAAAGCTCGCCTTGGAACTGTTTCAGAAGGCTATTCGCGAGAGTGTCAGGGCCAGGCGACGAGTTTGAATCAAGTTTGTGGATTCCATTTTTGACATCAATTTCAGATAGTTGGAATACTTCCGAGCCATTGTCGGAGGGAGGTATACGTACGTTTGAAGGCTGCTCTGCAAAGACACTTTTAAAATGTTCAGCGAAAAGGCTAGTCGACGATTGAGTATCTTCAGTGGTTGCGCCTCTGTACCTTATTTTTTCTGGGATACCCGAATGTTTCCTTCGACTATTCACGAAGTTCCAAAATGCTTTGGGGTCAGTTTTTACATTTCGCTGAGCCCTGGGGAAGACCCATGTAGCTAATTCGGGAAGTTGTCGAATCACCATGCGAGAAATACATATGCTTTTCTGACAACAAATTGAGCAAAAAATTATTCAAATTTGGTGAAAGTCCCTGCGAATGAAGTTTCTCGGTTAAAACTTCAACAGAGACAGAGTCAAAAGCTCCCTTAATATCCAAGAATGCAGAGGCCATTTGCTCTTTCCGAGCAAAAGCGAGTTGAATTTCAGTAGAAAGCAACGCTAGGCAATCGTTCGTTTCTTTGCCCCGGCGAAAACCAAATTGAGTGTCTGACAGTAAATTGTTTGTTTCAACCCTACAACCCTGTCTAGCCGTAAGAGGATCATTTTCTCCATTAATTTCCGGAGGCAAGAGATAACAATCGGCCTATAAGAATTATGATCAGAGGCAGGTTTCCCGGGTTTTCTAATAGCAATAACTTTCACCTCCCTCCAGTCGTGCGGAACAATATTTAGCTCAAGAAACTTGTTGAATAAATTCTACACGCGTCTTTTTGCAGAATCGGGTAGATTCTTCAGCAGGTTGAACTTGGTTCTATCCAATCCTGGAGCTGTATTGTTGCACGAGAGGAGAGCCATTGAAAATTCCATCATCGAAAATGGAGGCTCTTCCGTAGTTACAAAAAACGCGTCGCGAAAGGTTTTCTGTTCCGGTATAGAACCGGGCAGACCGTTCTGGCAAAATCGAATATCCAGCGGTCTGAATACTCCTCACTCTCATTTGAAACGTTACGATCC
>NC_073694.1:106992138-106994638 GCF_029784165.1 Wyeomyia smithii
CCCACGTACAGCGGTTAAGTGCTCTTGCTAAACGGATGCGACGTTATAGTGAATGTTCGAAGCGGAAAGAACAAAATCGGATGTTCAGGACTAACGAACGAGAGTTCTACAATCACATTCAGAACAGAAATCCGGACTACAGCGAGGGACTCCCTGAGATTGGCGAGGTAACACAGTTTTGGGCCAATTTATGGGAGAACCCCGCTCAACACAATAACAACGGGATGTGGTTGGTAGAAGAAGAGGAGTACAGTGGTGGAATTGAACGCATGCCCGCTGTAGCAGTTTCCGCCCAGGATATTCGTGAGGCTACACGGTATACCAGGAACTGGGCAGCACCAGGACCTGATTTTGTACACAATTCCTGGTATAAAAAGTTCTCCACAGTCCATGGGCGCATAGCGGATTGTTTCAACAGGGTGCTGAGAGATCTTCAAGAGCTCCCTGAATTCATCACTAAAGGGGAAACTTATCTTCTACCCAAGGACCGTAATACAGCTGACCCAGCCAAGTACAGGCCAATAACCTGTTTGTCAAGCTTGTACAAAGTGCTCTCGTCGGTAATTACAAAAAAATACAGGACCATTGCGACGCCAACCAGGTGATGACCGAAGAACAGAAAGGCTGCCGGAAAAACACGCAAGGCTGCAAAGACCAAGTCATCATTGATGCAGTTATTGTTGGTCAGGCAAGCCGGAAACAGAGAAACCTTGGCATGGCGTACATCGACTATAAGAAGGCATACGACTCGGTACCCCATCCGTACCTCATCAAGGTACTTGAGTTGTATAAAATAGACGATGGCGTCGTCAGGTTGATGCAGCACGCAATGGGACGATGGAATACGTCGCTCCACGTTACCGACGGGGCAACGGTGTTGCGGTCCAGAACTATCAGCATAAGAAGGGGGATTTTCCAAGGCGATACCTTTAGTCCGCTTTGGTTTAGCCTTGCAATGAACCCCCTTAGCAGAGCACTCAACCGATGCAGCTATGGCTACCAATTGAAAAGTGGGACAACGAGTACAACAGTAACCCACACTTTCTACATGGACGATCTGAAGCTGTTTGCGGAAACTAAAGAGAAACTGCAACTTCTACTGCAGCTGGTATCGACGTTCAGCAACGATATTTGTATGGAGTTTGGTATCGATAAATGTCGACTAGTCAACCTCCATCGAGGTAAAGTGGTGGACGCCGACAGTTTCCGCATCAACGAGAGAGAGGAGATACGATGTATGGTTGAAGGTGAATCGTACAAGTACCTTGGACTCCTGCAACTGAAAGGTATTCACCACACGGTGATCAAGAAAGAGCTGCAGGGTAGGTTCTTGCATCGTGTCAACAGTATATTGAACTCGCTCCTCTCCGCCGGCAACAAGATAAAGGCGATAAATACGTTTGCCGTGCCCTTGTTGACATACAGCTTCGGGGTGGTCAAGTGGACCAAAACGGATTTGGAGGTGATAGAACGAGCGTTACGAGTGTCGCTCACCAAATACCGTTCGCACCACCCAAAATCAGCAACCGAAAGAGTCACCTTGCCACGTATTGAAGGCGGAATTGGTGTCACCGATATCCAAGCGCTATGCGTTTCCCAGATCCAGCAGTTGCGACAATATTTCAGAGAGAGCCAGAACTGTCATGATATTTATCGCACTGTTTGTCGAGCAGATCATGGATTCAGCGCCCTGCATCTGGCGCAGGAGGAATATCAGCTGAACTGCGACCTGAAAACTGTAGAAGAGAAGGTCGCATCGTGGAAGCAGAAGGAATTGCATGGGACGCACCCCCATAGGTTAGAGCAAGCGCAGATTGATAAAGTGGCATCAAATACGTGGCTGGTGCGAAGTGAGCTCTTTTCGCAAACAGAAAGTTTCATGGTAGCCATCCAGGACCGGGTCGTTGCGACGAAGAACTACCGCATGTATATATTGCACGAAAACATAGAAGACCGCTGTCGTAAGTGCAATTTAGTAGGAGAGTCGATCGAGCACGTCGTCGCAGGCTGTCAAGCGTTAGCTGAGATAGCCTATCTCGGTCGGCATAATGCGGTTGCCAAGATTGTGCACCAACAACTTGCACTGAAGCACGATCTGGTGAACCAGTATGTGCCCTGCTACAAATATCTGCCAGACCCGGTTTTGGAAAATAGCTGCATCAAACTGTACTGGGATCGCGAGATCATAACGGATGTCCTCATACGTGCCAATCGCCCTGATATTGTGGTCTACGACAAAAGAATGAAACGGGTAACCATCATTGATATCGCTGTGCCGTTAGATCGTAATCTTCAGTCGACGTTCTCAACCAAGATAACGAAGTACCACGATTTGGCTGAGGAGTTGAAGCAGATGTGGCAACTTGAGGAAGTGCGTATAGTTCCAGTTATTATCTCCGCCACTGGAATAGTTCCCTGTACTCTACTGCGCTCTCTTGATGAGTTGGAACTGCGAAGAGAACTACCCAACATCCAAAAAGCGGTGATTCTTGGGACCTGC
>NC_073694.1:107012138-107014638 GCF_029784165.1 Wyeomyia smithii
CAACGGCGAGTAGGCCGACCACGTAAAGCAACTGTGCAGTTTCATAGCCTCGTTAGTGCACCACCAAGACCAACGATAGTGGTGATAAAGAGACCACCTGGAAGACCCCGCAAATCACAGGCTGCAGCGGATAAGAGGCCCGTTGGCCGACCCCGCAAGCCTCCAGTCGTTATACTAAAAAGGCCTGTTGGCCGACCTCCAAAGTCACTAGCCATTGCTAAGAGGCCCGTTGGCCGACCACCAAAGTATCCAACCATTGCTAAGAGGCCCGTTGGCCGACCACCAAAGTATCCAACCATTGCTAAGAGGCCCGTTGGCCGACCTGCTCAAAGTAAAGGCACTGCCAAGAGGCCCGTTGGCCGCCCACGCAAGATTAAGAGGCCTGTTGGTAGGCCACCGAAACAACCAGCAACCAAAATAAGACATGAATCTGAATAAATAAAATTAATCTCATGTCAAATTATTTTAGTTTTTCTTAATCAGAACAGGTCCGCATTAGATCACTTTCCCCTGATGTTGAAACTACTAAGTTATGAACATCGGTCATCCCAATTGTCGCTTTTGAAACATTAACACACAGTTTCCATAACGGCTGCCAGTTGTTCTCTCCTGCTCTGTATGTATCAACATGTTCTATGCGCTTTGAAGCGCTACGTGGGTTGTAATTGAAGCTGTTTGTTATAAGGGGAGAGTATCCTAATTCGGACCCCCAGAAAATCTTCTAGCTATGCATGCCAAGCTAACCTACCAAACCTTGTAGGAAGAGGTTGGATGATAGTATATGCCTCGGGTAGCGTACTCACACAACAGGGCGCTATCCAGTTACAAGTTCTGCCTTACCGCTTCTCTAAGTTCATTCGCATTCATCGATTCCATACATTTGTATGACACCTAACTTCCGATGCTGCACAGCAGGCGTCTTTTGCCGACCACACCACACTCATGTAACGGCACATAATGCCTTCACACTCCGTCGTGCTGTAACCCCACACCCACACCACAGTCCGGGTGTTTGGATTCTCAGCTACACGCGATGATGACGATCGATCATGCCAAGCACTGTATACGGGATGATACACTACGTGCCGGCTACGTGACATAATCATCCACCGCACCCGAGGCATACACCACAGACCGGGTGTTTGGATTCTCAGCTACACGCGATGATGACGATCGATCATGCCAAGCACTGTATACGGGATGATACACTACGTGCCGGCTACGTGACATAATCATTCACCGCACCCGAGACATACACCACAGTCCGGGTGTTTGGATTCTCAGCTACACGCGATGATGACGATCGATCATGCCAAGCACTGTATACGGGATGATACACTACGTGCCGGCTACGTGACATAATCATTCACCGCACCCGAGACATACACCACAGTCCGGGTGTTTGGATTCTCAGCTACACGCGATGATGACGATCGATCATGCCAAGCACTGTATACGGGATGATACACTACGTGCCGGCTACGTGACATAATCATTCACCGCACCCGAGACATACACCACAGTCCGGGTGTTTGGATTCTCAGCTACACGCGATGATGACGATCGATCATGCCAAGCACTGTATACGGGATGATACACTACGTGCCGGCTACGTGACATAATCATTCACCGCACCCGAGACATACACCACAGTCCGGGTGTTTGGATTCTCAGCTACACGCGATGATGACGATCGATCATGCCAAGCACTGTATACGGGATGATACACTACGTGCCGGCTACGTGACATAATCATTCACCGCACCCGAGACATACACCACAGTCCGGGTGTTTGGATTCTCAGCTACACGCGATGATGACGATCGATCATGCCAAGCACTGTATACGGGATGATACACTACGTGCCGGCTACGTGCATAATCATCCACCGCACCCGAGACATACACCACAGACCGGGTGTTTGGATTCTCAGCTACACGCGATGATGACGATCGATCATGCCAAGCACTGTATACGGGATGATACACTACGTGCCGGCTACGTGACATAATCATTCACCGCACCCGAGACATACACCACAGTCCGGGTGTTTGGATTCTCAGCTACACGCGATGATGACGATCGATCATGCCAAGCACTGTATACGGGATGATACACTACGTGCCGGCTACGTGACATAATCATTCACCGCACCCGAGACATACACCACAGTCCGGGTGTTTGGATTCTCAGCTACACGCGATGATGACGATCGATCATGCCAAGCACTGTATACGGGATGATACACTACGTGCCGGCTACGTGACATAATCATTCACCGCACCCGAGACATACACCACAGTCCGGGTGTTTGGATTCTCAGCTACACGCGATGATGACGATCGATCATGCCAAGCACTGTATACGGGATGATACACTACGTGCCGGCTACGTGACATAATCATTCACCGCACCCGAGACATACACCACAGTCCGGGTGTTTGGATTCTCAGCTACACGCGATGATGACGATCGATCATGCCAAGCACTGTATACGGGA
>NC_073694.1:107024638-107037138 GCF_029784165.1 Wyeomyia smithii
GCGCACGTTCCGACGAGCAAAGAGCGGAACGCGGTGTCGCATTCAGATCCGCTAAGGCAACGCTTAAGAGCGCAATCAGAGCCAGCAAACGAGCCTGTTTCGAACGACTCTGCGCCAGTGCCAATTCGAACCCGTGGGGTGACGCCTACAGGATCGTTATGACCAAGACTAGAGGTGCGCTAGCCCCGGCCGAACAATCACCAGCGATGCTAGAAACGATCATTCAGGGCCTCTTCCCAAGCCACGAACCAAGTCCCTGGCCTCCGGCTGACGAGTCACCACCTACCGTGAGTGACGGCAGCCGTGCAGAGGCTGACGATGCGGTAAGGGTGACGGAAGATGAATTGATCGAGATCGCAAACTCCCTGAAGGTAGGCAAGGCTCCGGGACCAGACGGAATCCCGAACTTGGCCATCAAGACGGCCATCAAAGAAGCCCCCGGGTTGTTCAGGGCGGTCATGCAGAAATGCCTTGACGACTGCCTCTTCCCGGACGTGTGGAAGCGCCAGAGGCTGGTGCTGTTGCCGAAGGTTGGGAAACCACCAGGTGACCCATCGGCATACAGACCAATCTGCCTGCTGGACACGGCGGGCAAGGTGCTTGAGAGGGTAATCCTCAATAGACTGGTGAAATATACAGAAAGTGAAAACGGTCTATCAAGCAACCAGTTCGGTTTTCGAAAAGGTAGGTCCACGGTGGATGCAATTCTCTCCGTCACCAGAACGGCTGAGGTTGCAATCCAACGCAAGAGGAGGGGCATTCATTACTGCGCGATCGTCACGCTTGACGTGAAGAACGCGTTTAACAGTGCCAGCTGGGACTCCATAGCCTTAGCGCTACAGAGTCTCAGAGTGCCGACGTCGCTGTACGAAATTCTAGGCAACTACTTCCAGAATCGAGTGCTAGTGTATAACACAAACGAGGGTCAGAAAAGCGTTCCGGTTACCGCAGGTGTACCGCAAGGTTCCATCCTGGGTCCGGTACTGTGGAACGCTATGTATGACGGCGTGTTAAAACTAACACTCCCTCCAGGGGTGGTGATCGTGGGCTTCGCCGATGACATAACTCTTGAGGTCTATGGCGAGTCTATTAGAGAGGTAGAGTTAAAGGCCGCGCTATCAATACGCGTAGTGGAAGACTGGATGCACTCCAGGAAACTGGAGCTAGCGCACCATAAGACTGAAGTTATTGTTGTAAATAACAGAAAGTCTGAGCAGGAGGCATCGATCAGTGCCGGTACATGCACTATCGCCTCAAAACGCTCGTTGAAGCTTCTGGGGGTTATGATCGACGACAAGCTCATGTTCGGGAGCCACGTCGATTACACCTGCAAGAAAGCTTCCATGGCTGTGGCAGCGCTGTCTCGCATGATGGCAAACAGCTCAGCGGTTCGTAGCAGCAGGCGCAAAGTCCTTGCTAGCGTGACCACGTCCATACTCAGGTATGGAGGACCAGTGTGGTCCAAGGTATTGAGTACCTCGTGCCATCGCGGCAAACTCGAGAGTACGTACAGGCTAATGTGCCTAAGGGTCGCGTGCGCATACCGAACAGTGTCGTACGAGGCGGTTTGCGTCCTGGCTGGCATGATGCCCATCAGCATCATCGTCAAAGAGGATGTAGAATGCTTCGACCAACGCGACACGAGGGGTATTCGCAACACCATACGGTCATCCTCAATGGCCAGGTGGCAGCGGGAGTGGTCCAACACTACAAAAGGTAGATGGACACACCGACTCATTCCAGAGTTAGCAGGCTGGATTAATAGGCGCCATGGGGAAGTAACCTTCCATCTGACACAGATCCTGTCAGGCCATGGCTGCTTTAGGCAGTACCTGCATAGGTTCGGGTACGCCGAGTCCCCTATGTGCCCCGCTTGTACGGGTGCGGAAGAAAGCGCAGAGCATGTGTTCTTCACATGTCCGCGCTTCGAGCGGGTACGGTACGAAATGCTGGCAATAAGTGGGATGGACACCACGCCAGAGAATATAGTGCGTAGGATGTGCGAAAATAGGGAAATCTGGGATGCGGTCATCACGGCAGCATCACAGATCGTTAGTATTTTGCAGGGCACCAATCGACGGGAAACCATCGACGTGCCCCAGTTAGTTAACGGTTAACTAACTGGCCTGTATAGGCTGCTCTGCTACCCATAGAGGTAAGTGCGATAAGCACGACGGGCCCTCTCCCTGAAGTAATGCCTAACGGCGGTCCCGGGGAGACAAAGGGCTTTAGCTGTTCAGCTTAGGTTGCTCAGCATGGGTAAAAGCAGACTACCCTTGCTTGGAGGTTGCGGTGGTTGATTTCCGACGTGCGTGTTTATGCGTGTTCAGCGTGTATATGCGCACGTCGTTGAATCGTGTGCGCCTGCGTGCGTAGATAGCTACATCTATGTACTTGAAACACGTTACAGCACGACGGAGTGTGAAGGCATTATGTGCCGTTACATGAGTGTGGTGAGGTCGGCAAAAGACGCCTGCTGTGCAGCATCGGAAGTTAGGTGTCATACAAATGTATGGAATCGATGAATGCGAATGAACTTAGAGAAGCGGTAAGGCAGAACTTGTAACTGGATAGCGCCCTGTTGTGTGAGTACGCTACCCGAGGCATATACTATCATCCAACCTCTTCCTACAAGGTTTGGTAGGCTAGTGTGATTACCACGTTGGCATCTTATTGCTGCTCTCGTCAGTGTGCGAGCCAGCAGCCGGTCTGTGGTGTATGTCTCGGGTGCGGTGGATGATTATGTCACGTAGCCGGCACGTAGTGTATCATCCCGTATACAGTGCTTGGCATGATCGATCGTCATCATTGCGTGTAGCAATCGATAGCAATCGATAGCAATCGAGAACAAAAGACATCTTTCGTCAGTAATAGAAAACAAAAGACATCTTTCGTCAGTAATAGAAAACAAAAGACATCTTTCGTCAGTAATAGAAAACAAAAGACATCTTTCGTCAGTAATAGAGAATAAAAGACACCTTTTGTTACTGATAAACAACAAAAGACATTGTTCAGCTGCTGGATAGATCGGCTGAGTATAAATGCGAGCTCATGGCAAGAACCGTTTCAGTACAATTTTTATACTTGTGATACGATTACGTTTTTTGCTTTTGCTTTTGATTCGATTGGATATACAAACTGTTCGATATGAGTAACGCGGCAGTGAAACGTGGTGAACGGGAGCAGGCGATCAAGTTGGCGATTATTGCCATTAAGTTTGGCAAGTCGTTACGCGCAGCTGCTGGAGAGTATGGTATACCCCGTACCACCTTGCTTCGCCACAAGCGGTTAAACGCTGGCCTGATGGTGCAAGCGGACCCGCTACATCCTACGATATCGATGGAGGATGTGCAAATTTGTAAGCGCGGAAGACCACCGTTGTTCCCCGAGGAACCAGAACGGGCATTCGAAAAGTATTGCTTGCTATGCTCGGACAAGTTCTTCGGTCTAACATCCAGAGACATTCGTGTGCTTGCACCACAATTCGCGAACCAGCTGGGGATTCCGGTTCCCGACAATTGGATCGCGAACGCAAAGGCAGGCCCTGTTTGGTTTCGGAACTTTCTGCGCCGAAGGCCGAACCTGTCGATGCGTTCACCCGAGGCGACCAGCATAGCCAGAGTCTCTGCTTTTAATCCCACAAATGTGGGCAAGTTTTTCGATCTTCTACGCACAGTAGCCGAGAATATAACGTTCGAACCAAATTCCATCTGGAATCTGGACGAGACTGGAGTGACAACAGTTCAGAAACCTCAACGAGTTGCTAGTCGCCGTGGAGTCAAACGTGTTGGTCGAGTAACTTCGGCCGATCGGGGCCCGTTGGTTACGATGGTACTTGCGGTTTCCGCCACTGGCAATAAAATGCCACCATTTTTCGTTTTTCCTCGAAAACGTTTCCATCCACACTTTCTGGATGGTGGTCCAACGGGATGCGCTGGAGCGGTGAGCAATACAGGGTGGATGAATGCAGATATTTATCTGGATGTTCTCCGACACTTTAAAGCATTTACGCGAGTGTCCAAAGAAAACCCGCTTTTGTTGATTGTGGACAACCACGGTTCACACAGAAGTCTACCTGCAATCGAGTTTTGCAGGGATAATGGCATTCACCTACTTACAATACCACCCCATTGCTCTCACCGCTTACAACCCTTGGACGTGAGTGTGTTTTCGCCGTTCAAGCACGCAATGAATGTGCTGTGCGACGAATGGACATACAGGCATCCCGGAAAGCCGATGTCTATTTTTGACCTTCCGGCTATCATCGACAGCGCTCTCGAACGGAGTGCCACGGAGCGAAACATCAAGGCCGGGTTCCGGGCATCAGGTATTTGGCCCTTCAACCCGGATGTATTCACTGCATTGGATTATGCTCCATCATCAGTGACAGGACCTTCCTTGGTTGACGAAATAATACCAGGATCACTGCTGGACACTCTATGCAGAATCAGACCAATCCCGCGGGCACCACCGCGTGCTACAGGCAGACGAGGACGAAAACCTGGACGAGCTGCTATACTGACGGACCCCGCTGAAATCGCTCTGATGGTATGTTTTTATTTCTCACGAAGCTCTGTTTGACACTAAATGATTCATTCTCTTCAAAGGAACAAAACATACAAGCGAAGGGAGTAGCCCGACCCACTCAACGGCGAGTAGGCCGACCACGTAAAGCAACTGTGCAGTTTCATAGCCTCGTTAGTGCACCACCAAGACCAACGATAGTGGTGATAAAGAGACCACCTGGAAGACCCCGCAAATCACAGGCTGCAGCGGATAAGAGGCCCGTTGGCCGACCCCGCAAGCCTCCAGTCGTTATACTAAAAAGGCCTGTTGGCCGACCTCCAAAGTCACTAGCCATTGCTAAGAGGCCCGTTGGCCGACCACCAAAGTATCCAACCATTGCTAAGAGGCCCGTTGGCCGACCACCAAAGTATCCAACCATTGCTAAGAGGCCCGTTGGCCGACCTGCTCAAAGTAAAGGCACTGCCAAGAGGCCCGTTGGCCGCCCACGCAAGATTAAGAGGCCTGTTGGTAGGCCACCGAAACAACCAGCAACCAAAATAAGACATGAATCTGAATAAATAAAATTAATCTCATGTCAAATTATTTTAGTTTTTCTTAAACAGAACAGGTCCGCATTAGATCACTTTCCCCTGATGTTGAAACTACTAAGTTATGAACATCGGTCATCCCAATTGTCGCTTTTGAAACATTAACACACAGTTTCCATAACGGCTGCCAGTTGTTCTCTCCTGCTCTGTATGTATCAACATGTTCTATGCGCTTTGAAGCGCTACGTGGGTTGTAATTGAAGCTGTTTGTTATAAGGGGAGAGTATCCTAATTCGGACCCCCAGAAAATCTTCTAGCTATGCATGCCAAGCTAACCTACCAAACCTTGTAGGAAGAGGTTGGATGATAGTATATGCCTCGGGTAGCGTACTCACACAACAGGGCGCTATCCAGTTACAAGTTCTGCCTTACCGCTTCTCTAAGTTCATTCGCATTCATCTATTCCATACATTTGTATGACACCTAACTTCCGATGCTGCACAGCAGGCGTCTTTTGCCGACCACACCACACTCATGTAACGGCACATAATGCCTTCACACTCCGTCGTGCTGTAACCCCACACCCACACCACAGTCCGGGTGTTTGGATTCTCAGCTACACGCGATGATGACGATCGATCATGCCAAGCACTGTATACGGGATGATACACTACGTGCCGGCTACGTGACATAATCGTCCACCGCACCCGAGACATACACCACAGACCGGGTGTTTGGATTCTCAGCTACACGCGATGATGACGATCGATCATGCCAAGCACTGTATACGGGATGATACACTACGTGCCGGCTACGTGACATAATCATTCACCGCACCCGAGACATACACCACAGTCCGGGTGTTTGGATTCTCAGCTACACGCGATGATGACGATCGATCATGCCAAGCACTGTATACGGGATGATACACTACGTGCCGGCTACGTGACATAATCATTCACCGCACCCGAGACATACACCACAGTCCGGGTGTTTGGATTCTCAGCTACACGCGATGATGACGATCGATCATGCCAAGCACTGTATACGGGATGATACACTACGTGCCGGCTACGTGACATAATCATTCACCGCACCCGAGACATACACCACAGTCCGGGTGTTTGGATTCTCAGCTACACGCGATGATGACGATCGATCATGCCAGGCACTGTATACGGGATGATACACTACGGGCCGGCTACGTGACATAATCATTCACCGCACCCGAGACATACACCACAGTCCGGGTGTTTGGATTCTCAGCTACACGCGATGATGACGATCGATCATGCCAAGCACTGTATACGGGATGATACACTACGTGCCGGCTACGTGACATAATCATCCACCGCACCCGAGACATACACCACAGACCGGGTGTTTGGATTCTCAGCTACACGCGATGATGACGATCGATCATGCCAAGCACTGTATACGGGATGATACACTACGTGCCGGCTACGTGACATAATCATTCACCGCACCCGAGACATACACCACAGTCCGGGTGTTTGGATTCTCAGCTACACGCGATGATGACGATCGATCATGCCAAGCACTGTATACGGGATGATACACTACGTGCCGGCTACGTGACATAATCATTCACCGCACCCGAGACATACACCACAGTCCGGGTGTTTGGATTCTCAGCTACACGCGATGATGACGATCGATCATGCCAAGCACTGTATACGGGATGATACACTACGTGCCGGCTACGTGACATAATCATTCACCGCACCCGAGACATACACCACAGTCCGGGTGTTTGGATTCTCAGCTACACGCGATGATGACGATCGATCATGCCAAGCACTGTATACGGGATGATACACTACGTGCCGGCTACGTGACATAATCATTCACCGCACCCGAGACATACACCACAGTCCGGGTGTTTGGATTCTCAGCTACACGCGATGATGACGATCGATCATGCCAAGCACTGTATACGGGATGATACACTACGTGCCGGCTACGTGACATAATCATTCACCGCACCCGAGACATACACCACAGTCCGGGTGTTTGGATTCTCAGCTACACGCGATGATGACGATCGATCATGCCAAGCACTGTATACGGGATGATACACTACGTGCCGGCTACGTGACATAATCATTCACCGCACCCGAGACATACACCACAGTCCGGGTGTTTGGATTCTCAGCTACACGCGATGATGACGATCGATCATGCCAAGCACTGTATACGGGATGATACACTACGTGCCGGCTACGTGACATAATCATTCACCGCACCCGAGACATACACCACAGTCCGGGTGTTTGGATTCTCAGCTACACGCGATGATGACGATCGATCATGCCAAGCACTGTATACGGGATGATACACTACGTGCCGGCTACGTGACATAATCATTCACCGCACCCGAGACATACACCACAGTTCGGGTGTTTGGATTCTCAGCTACACGCGATGATGACGATCGATCATGCCAAGCACTGTATACGGGATGATACACTACGTGCCGGCTACGTGACATAATCATTCACCGCACCCGAGACATACACCACAGTCCGGGTGTTTGGATTCTCAGCTACACGCGATGATGACGATCGATCATGCCAAGCACTGTATACGGGATGATACACTACGTGCCGGCTACGTGACATAATCATCCACCGCACCCGAGACATACACCACAGACCGGGTGTTTGGATTCTCAGCTACACGCGATGATGACGATCGATCATGCCAAGCACTGTATACGGGATGATACACTACGTGCCGGCTACGTGACATAATCATCCACCGCACCCGAGACATACACCACAGACCGGCTGCTAGCTCGCACACTGATGCATGGTAGGGTGACGGTCGACCATGCAATGCCGTGCTAGCCGGTCCGTACACTACGGTTCGGTCTGTGGGCGCAGTATGAGGGGGCAAAGCGTGTGTCGAATTCTGTTATTATTATACATTTTCGTATCTATAGGAGGGTGTCTGAGTCTGAGGTTGGTACGGAAAAGTACTTCTCACTGACACGGTGTGTGCATACACAGGTAGGGTGGCATGCGGCCTGCTGCATCTACCTCTGTTGGGCGTACACAGAGCGACGACGGTGCTAGGTGTGATGTGTGTGGTGGCTGTGGCTGTGGCTGGCTGGCTGGCGGGTAGTCAATCAACCAGTTCGCTCGCTTACACTCCGCTTACCCGCTCTGCCGCTGGTAGTGGCTGGCTGGTTGGCTGGCTGTGACTGGCTGGTGGGGAGGAGACAGACAGGCGTGCCCGTGTTGTCTGTGAGTGGCAGCCGCAGTTCACCGCCCGGTGTGGTGGTGTGTTGTGGTCTCACAAGTGCTGCGCGCGAAGAGGGAGAAGCATGAATGTTATACGGCTACCACGTTACGGGTGTAGCGGCAGTAGCATGTATTATAACCCCAGTTTAAAAAATACCGGCACACCGTAAGTGGGTGTTTAGAGAGAGCGCCAAGCGGGAATCTTTTGACGAGTGTTATGCTTCCGGCTATATATGCGCGGCGGCGTCGATGGTAGGCGGCGGCGGACAGTTCGGCGTTTGGTCTCTTCGCTGTTTGCTGTCCACCGCATACCACCGTTCGTCCGTCCGTCCGTCCCCGTGTTATAGTTTCGGATCGGATGCGAACTAGAGAGCGAACGAGAATACGATGGAAAAGCATTGCAGTGAGGTTGTTCGGAGCGACATCCACCACCACCAGAGCGCGAAGCGAAGGGAGTGGTACGACGCACACAAGGCCCGCTATCGCTAGGCGATCGTTTAGCGACGGCGAGTGCTGGCATCATTGCACCCATTTGGGAGAGAGCGCGCGCGTTTCCGCGAAGCCGGACGCCGCGCAATCGACCGGGGGTGGGCCGCACATTTGTGAGCACACACCCGCACGCACGTACGTGAGTGATGATGATGAATTCTGGTTGATCCTACCAGTAATATACGCTTGTCTCAAAGGTTAAGCCATGCATGTCTAAGTACAAACAGATTTAATGTGAAACCGCATAAGGCTCAGTATAACAGCTATAATTTACAAGATCATTTAACTAGTTACTTGGATAACTGTGGAAAATCTAGAGCTAATACATGCAAAATGCAGGGACCTCGCGGAACCTGTGCAATTATTAGTCAAACCAATCGTCCTCCGTGACGTGTTGAGTTGAAATCTGGATAATTTTGTTGATCGTATGGTCTCGCACCGACGACAGATCTTTCAAATATCTGCCCTATCAACTATTGATGGTAGTATAGAGGACTACCATGGTTGCAACGGGTAACGGGGAATCAGGGTTCGATTCCGGAGAGGGAGCCTGAGAAATGGCTACCACATCCAAGGAAGGCAGCAGGCGCGTAAATTACCCAATCCCGGCACGGGGAGGTAGTGACGAGAAATAACAATATAAGGCTCTTTTATGATGTCTTATAATTGGAATGAGTTGAGCATAAATCCTTCAACAAGGATCAAGTGGAGGGCAAGTCTGGTGCCAGCAGCCGCGGTAATTCCAGCTCCACTAGCGTATATTAAAATTGTTGCGGTTAAAACGTTCGAAGTTTATTCTTGTCCAACACGGGTGCTACACCTACTGATGGTCGTAGGTCACTGGATTGTTGCGACTATAAGACTGGGTGTGCGGCGCGTTTGCGGGCCGGTGTGCGTTTGCGCGTGCGCCGCGTCCGCCCGCCGTTCAGTGGCGTCTAATGCCTTCATTAATCAAGAACGAAAGTTAGAGGATCGAAGGCGATTAGATACCGCCCTAGTTCTAACCGTAAACTATGCCAATTAGCAATTGGGAGACGCTACATTATGGTGCTCTCAGTAGCCCTTGCGCGGCGCCATACGACTAGTGTCTGAGATACTGGAACGTCGGTGGCGCTGCTAAGCATCAATATATGATTTCGATACCTGAGACCCCCTACAAACGATAGGTTTACAGGCTGGGAGTTGCGAGTTGCAGAGAGGTGTATGTTTCGATCCTCTCAGACTACCCTTGCTTGGAGGTTGCGGTGGTTGATTTCCGACGTGCGTGTTTATGCGTGTTCAGCGTGTATATGCGCACGTCGTTGAATCGTGTGCGCCTGCGTGCGTAGATAGCTACATCTATGTACTTGAAACACGTTACAGCACGACGGAGTGTGAAGGCATTATGTGCCGTTACATGAGTGTGGTGTGGTCGGCAAAAGACGCCTGCTGTGCAGCATCGGAAGTTAGGTGTTCTTACAAATGTATGGAATCGATGAATGCGAATGAACTTAGAGAAGCGGTAAGGCAGAACTTGTAACTGGATAGCGTCCTGTTGTGTGAGTACGCTACCCGAGGCATATACTATCATCCAACCTCTTCCTACAAGGTTTGATAGGCTAGTGTGATTACCACGTTGGCATCTTATTGCTGCTCTCGTCAGTGTGCGAGCCAGCAGCCGGTCTGTGGTGTATGTCTCGGGTGCGGTGGATGATTATGTCACGTAGCCGGCACGTAGTGTATCATCCCGTATACAGTGCTTGGCATGATCGATCGTCATCATTGCGTGTAGCAATCGATAGCAATCGATAGCAATCGAGAACAAAAGACATCTTTCGTCAGTAATAGAAAACAAAAGACATCTTTCGTCAGTAATAGAAAACAAAAGACATCTTTCGTCAGTAATAGAAAACAAAAGACATCTTTCGTCAGTAATAGAGAATAAAAGACACCTTTTGTTACTGATAAACAACAAAAGACATTGTTCAGCTGCTGGATAGATCGGCTGAGTATAAATGCGAGCTCATGGCAAGAACCGTTTCAGTACAATTTTTATACTTGTGATACGATTACGTTTTTTGCTTTTGCTTTTGATTCGATTGGATATACAAACTGTTCGATATGAGTAACGCGGCAGTGAAACGTGGTGAACGGGAGCAGGCGATCAAGTTGGCGATTATTGCCATTAAGTTTGGCAAGTCGTTACGGGCAGCTGCTGGAGAGTATGGTATACCCCGTACCACCTTGCTTCGCCACAAGCGGTTAAACGCTGGCCTGATGGTGCAAGCGGACCCGCTACATCCTACGATATCGATGGAGGATGTGCAAATTTGTAAGCGCGGAAGACCACCGTTTTTCCCCGAGGAACCAGAACGGGCATTCGAAAAGTATTGCTAGCTATGCTCGGACAAGTTCTTCGGTCTAACATCCAGAGACATTCGTGTGCTTGCACCACAATTCGCGAACCAGCTGGGGATTCCGGTTCCCGACAATTGGATCGCGAACGCAAAGGCAGGCCCTGTTTGGTTTCGGAACTTTCTGCGCCGAAGGCCGAACCTGTCGATGCGTTCACCCGAGGCGACCAGCATAGCCAGAGTCTCTGCTTTTAATCCCACAAATGTGGGCAAGTTTTTCGATCTTCTACGCACAGTAGCCGAGAATATAACGTTCGAACCAAATTCCATCTGGAATCTGGACGAGACTGGAGTGACAACAGTTCAGAAACCTCAACGAGTTGCTAGTCGCCGTGGAGTCAAACGTGTTGGTCGAGTAACTTCGGCCGATCGGGGCCCGTTGGTTACGATGGTACTTGCGGTTTCCGCCACTGGCAATAAAATGCCACCATTTTTCGTTTTTCCTCGAAAACGTTTCCATCCACACTTTCTGGATGGTGGTCCAACGGGATGCGCTGGAGCGGTGAGCAATACAGGGTGGATGAATGCAGATATTTATCTGGATGTTCTCTGACACTTTAAAGCATTTACGCGAGTGCCCAAAGAAAACCCTCTTTTGTTGATTGTGGACAACCACGGTTCACACAGAAGTCTACCTGCAATCGAGTTTTGCAGGGATAATGGCATTCACCTACTTACAATACCACCCCATTGCTCTCACCGCTTACAACCCTTGGACGTGAGTGTGTTTTCGCCGTTCAAGCACGCAATGAATGTGCTGTGCGACGAATGGACATACAGGCATCCCGGAAAGCCGATGTCTATTTTTGACCTTCCGGCTATCATCGACAGCGCTCTCGAACGGAGTGCCACGGAGCGAAACATCAAGGCCGGGTTCCGGGCATCAGGTATTTGGCCCTTCAACCCGGATGTATTCACTGCATTGGATTATGCTCCATCATCAGTGACAGGACCTTCCTTGGTTGACGAAATAATACCAGGATCACTGCTGGACACTCTTTGCAGAATCAGACCAATCCCGCGGGCACCACCGCGTGCTACAGGCAGACGAGGACGAAAACCTGGACGAGCGGCTATACTGACGGACCCCGCTGAAATCGCTCTGATGGTATGTTTTTATTTCTCACGAAGCTCTGTTTGACACTAAATGATTCATTCTCTTCAAAGGAACAAAACATACAAGCGAAGGGAGTAGCCCGACCCACTCAACGGCGAGTAGGCCGACCACGTAAAGCAACTGTGCAGTTTCATAGCCTCGTTAGTGCACCACCAAGACCAACGATAGTGGTGATAAAGAG
>NC_073694.1:107054638-107057138 GCF_029784165.1 Wyeomyia smithii
AAGCCCAGGTGCATTTAGAGTCGAACCAGACCCCGAGATATTTAGCGACTAAAACCTGAGAGATCGTTTTACCCGTTAGTAGGAGCTGCAGCTGAGCTGGGTTATGCTTCCTAGAAAAAACGACCAACTCAGTTTTCTCCGGAGAGAATTCGATACCCAGCTTAAGAGCCCATTCAGACAAGTTGTCTAAGGTATCTTGCAATGGTCCTTGCAGATCGCTAGCCTTGCCACCAGTAATGGATACAACGCTATCGTCTGCAAGTTGCCTTAGCGTGCATGAATTTGCAAGACATTCATCGATGTCATTGACGTAAAAATTATATAAGAGAGGACTTAAACATGAGCCCTGGGAAAGGCCCATGTAACTAATTCGGGAAGTTGTCGAATCGCCATGTGAGAAATACATATGCTTTTCTGACAACAAATTGAGCAAAAAGTTATTCAGATTTAGTGAAAGTCCCTGAGAATGAAGTTTCGCGCTTAAAACTTCTACAGAGACAGAGTCAAAAGCCCCCTTAATATCCAAGAACGCAGAAGCCATTTGCTCTTTTCGAGCAAATGCGAGTTGTATTTCAGTAGAAAGCAACGCTAGGCAATCGTTCGTCCCTTTGCCCCGGCGAAAGCCAAATTGAGTATCTGAAAGTAAACCGTTTGTTTCGACCGATTTGTCTAACCTTAAGAGGATCGTTTTCTCCATTAATTTTCGGAGGCAAGAGAGCATTGCAATCGGCCTATAAGAATTGTGATCAGAGGCAGGTTTTCCGGGTTTTCGAATAGCAATGACTTTTACCTCCCTCCAGTCGTGCGAAACAATGTTTAGCTCAAGAAACTTGTTGAACAAGTCCAACAAGCGTCTTTTTGCAGAGTCGGGTAGATTCTTCAACAAGTTGAATTTTATTCTATCTAACCCTGGAGCCTTATTGTTGCACGACAGGAGAGCCATTGAAAATTCCAACATCGAAAATTGAGGCTCTTCCGTAATTACTATAAACGCGTCGCGAAAGGTTTTCTGTTCCGGTACAGAATCCGGACAGACCTTTTTGGCAAAATCGAGTATCCAGCGATCTGAACACTCCTCACTCTCATTCGAAACGTCACGGTTCCGCATGCGCCTGGCGGTATCCCAAAGAGTGCTCATCGCTGCTTCCCTCGACAACGCGTTTACGAACCGCCGCCAGTACCCGCGTTTCTTCGCCATTACTATGCTCTTCATCTGCCTGCCCAGTGCCTCGTACTTTCGTAGTAGGTTGACAGTGCCGTACTCCCGGTAGTCCTTATACGCCGCGGACCTTCGCGCGTACAGCTCAGAGCACTCTTTGTCCCACCATTTGTTGGGAGGGCGTTGTCTAATCGTTACCCCGGGTATCGGTTTCGTCAGAGCTTGAGTCGCGGCGTCGATTATCAAGCCAGCTAAGAACGCGTATTCTTCCTCCGGAGGAAGTTCCCCGTGAGTCTCGATAGATTCCGCTGTAATAGACTCATAACGCTTCCAATCAATATTACGTGTAAGGTCGTAGGAAATATTGATTGGGTTCGGGGGAGTTGAACCATTAGCAATTGATATAACGATTGGAAGATGATCACTACCGTGGGGATCGTTGATTACTTTCCACTGGCAATCTAACGCAAGTGATGTCGAGCAGAGGGATAGGTCAAGCACGCTTTCACGTGCTGGAGGATTAGGTACACGTGTCGCTTCCCCAGTATTCAAAAGTGTCATATTGAAGTCGTCGATCAAGTTACAAATTAAAGAAGATGGGTTGTCGTCGTACAGCGACCCCCATAGCGAACAGTGAGAGTTAAAATCTCCCAAAATCAAAAAAGGTGCGGGAAGCAATTCTGCTATATCAAGGAGTTGCTTCTGTTCAATCCGCGCGGATGGGGGAATATATAACGAAACAAGGCAAAGGTCTTTTCCATTCATATTCGTTTGAATGGCAACAACTTCAATATTCGAGATCGAGGGGAGGTCGATTCTGAAAAAAGAATAGCACTTTTTGATCCCTAAAAGTACCCCTCCACCGTGTGAGTCTCGATCTCGACGAATGATGTTAAAATCGTGGAAATTAAGTTGGTCATTTGAATTGAGAAAAGTTTCACAAAGCGCGAACGCATCACAATTGTATGTGTTTATCAAATGTGAAAATAAATCAAATTTGGGGATGATACTTCTGCAGTTCCACTGTAACACAGTGACAAAATTCCTAACCTCTTTCAACGTATTAGTCATCGAAAGATACGATAGCTGAAATGAGGGGCCAAGTTGCTGTGAGTTGCTTCAAAAAGGTTTTCACTGTTGGGAGAAGGGCAAGAAGAATGTTTTGAAGGGGATCTGGTATGTTGAATGTTCTAAATATCCAGTCCACAATATCAGAGAATTTTATGAACCCTGTTTCTTTTATGTCTTCTGATCGAGAAATGGGTGCACGAGGGGTTTTTGGTGCCCCAGGAAGCGGTGGGTACTCCTGGTTTGATTTGAAATTAAAACCGGGGGGTACTT
>NC_073694.1:107067138-107099638 GCF_029784165.1 Wyeomyia smithii
AAGATCTCCAAACTCATCGTATGGGTCGACTGCATGCAACCCAAGGCGATACGCAAACAACGATATTGTATTCGCTCCAGTTTGATCAAATGTGTGTTTGCTGCGGAGCGGAAGCAGAAACACCCGTACTCAATAACAGGCAGTATCGTTGTTTGGTAAATACTTATAAGGTCTCCTGGGTGGGCTCCCCACCATTGTCCGGTTTTTGTAAGCAATGGTCCTTGCAAATCGGCAGCTTTGGCTCCTGTAACAGAGATTACACTGTCGTCTGCAAGTTGTCTTATCGTGCATGAATTTGCCAGACATTCGTCGATGTCATGTACATAAAAGTTGTGTAGAAAGGGGCTTAAACATGAGCCCTGGGGAAGACCCATGTAGCTAATGCGAAAAGTTGCCAAATCGCCGTGCGTAAAATGCATGTGCTTTTCGGACAGCAAATTGTGCAAAAAATTGTTCAAAATTGGAGAAAATCCTTGTCGGTGAAGTTTACCCGAAAGAATGTCAATAGAAACGGAATCAAAAGCCCCCTTAATGTCCAAGAACGCAGACGCCATTTGTTCTTTGCGAGCATACGCCAGCTGAATATCTGTTGAAAGCAACGCAAGACAATCATTCGTCCCTTTGGCGCGGCGGAAGCCAAATTGAGTATCTGATAGTAGACCATTTGATTCGACCCAGTGGTCTAAACGACGGAGTATCATTTTTTTCCATCAATTTCCGGATACAGGATAGCATTGCAATCGGCCTATAAGAGTTGTGATCAGAAGCTGGTTTACCTGGTTTTTGGGTGGCGATCACCTTCACTTGCCTCCAATCCTGCGGTACAATGTTTTGCTGCAGGAACTTATTGAACAAGTTCAACAAGCGCCTCTTGGCATTGCCGGGTAGATTCTTCAACAAGTTGAATTTGATTCTATCTAACCCAGGCGCGTTATTGTTACAGGACAGGAGGGCAACTGAAAATTCTGCCATCGTAAAAGGTGATTCTATCGCGTCGTGACCCGGAGACGTATCGCGAACAAGGTTTTGCGCAGGAACAGAGTCCGGACATACTTTCCTGGCAAAATCAAATATTCACCGACTTGAAGACTCCTCGCTTTCGTTGACCGTAACGCGATTCCGCATTCTTCGGGCTGTGTTCCAAAGAGTGCTCATCGATGTCTCCCTCGACGTCTCGTTCACGAACCGACGCCAATATCCGCGTTTCTTTGCTTTAGCCAGGCTTTTAAGCTTGGTATTAAGCTCCGAATACCGTATATAGTCGTCGGGTATACCTCCCTTCTGGAGGCCAAAAACGCGTCGGATCTTTGCGTGTAGACATCGGAGCACTTTTGGTCCCACCACGGAGTGGGAGGCCGTTCTTTGATCGTTACGCCGGGATATTTCTTCGTTTGGGCTTGCAACGCGGCGTCGAGGATTAAGCCCGCGAGGAGGTTGTATTCTTCAAGTGGTGGGTGATGTTGAATTGACTCGACCGCTTTTGAAATCATTTCCTCGTATAACTTCCAATCGACATTCCGTGTGAGGTCATACGGAATGTCAATTGGTCGCATGCGAGTTGACCCGTTTGTAATTGAAATAAGAATAGGCAGATGGTCGCTACCGTGAGGATCGAGGATTACCTTCCATGTGCAATCCAACCGTAGCGACGTCGAACATAAGGATAGATCCAAAGCGCTTGGGCGCGCTGGAGGTTTCGGGATACGTGTCATTTCACCGTTGTTTAAAATAGTCATGTCGAAGTCATCGCAAAGGTTATAGATTAAAGAGGAGCGGTTATCATTGTAAGGGGAACCCCAAGCCACACCATGAGAGTTGAAGTCTCCCAAAATCAAACGTGGCGAGGGAAGAAGTTCTATTAAATCAAAGAGCAGCCATTGCCCAACCTGTGCTCTGGGAGGAATATATATTGAGGCAATACAAAGCTCTTTACCTTGTATTGTCATTTGACATGCGACAACTTCGATGCCTGGAATCGAGGGGAGGTTAATACGATAGAAAGAATAGCACTTTTTAATCCCTAAAAGTACACCTCCATATGGGGTGTATTGATCAAGGCGAATAATATTAAAATCATGGAAGTTGAGATCAATATTTGAAGTAAGCCAAGTTTCACAAAGGGAAAATGCATCGCATTTGTTTTTATTTATCAAAACTTTAAACGAATCAATTTTTGGTAAAATACTTCTACAATTCCACTGTAAGACAGAGATAGAATCCTTCATATACGCAGTTGAATTAGGCATCGAAGGATACAATCGCTGCAAGGAGGGGCCATTGGGCAGTCAACTGCTTCAAAAATGATCTAACTGTTGGGAGAAATGCTGTAAGAAAAATTTTAATTGGATCGGGTACATTGAAAGTTTCAAAAATCCAGTCCACAATGTCAGAAAATTCACTAATCCAGAGTTTGTTTCATCAACTGGATGTGCAAAAGGAACAACTGGGGTTTTAGATGTTCCTGGCAGTGCTGGGAACTCCTTCTGGGACTTTAAATTTGCAAGCCCAGGAGGAGTTTGCTTCGGTTTTTCCGCAGCACTGTTTGGTTTGCTTGTAACTTTCATTTCACTTTGGGAAATCTTAGGACCTTTTCTGGGAAGTTTAGGAGAGGAAATATTTTCCCTCTTTCTAGACTCCCCAGGATTGGCGTAAGATGTTCCCGCTTGTGAATCGTCAGAATCGGTTTCATCAGAGGACAACAGATCATAAGGGTTTGGTGTAATGGGAGAAGTGGTAACGGTCTTCTTCAGCATCTCAGCGTAAGAACGCTTCGAACGCTCTTTGAGAGACCTCTTTATTTTATCCCTGCCCTGCATGTACACCGCAGCGTCGTCAGTCGTCAACCAAGTTGGACGTGTTTGTTGTTAGCTCCTATCCACGCGCGAATTTAAATCAAATTATTGTTTTTCGCTTAGTTTTCATTTTGCTTGTTGTGTTTTTGTGTCGGTAAAAATGAATCAAATTTGCGAAGTCTGCGCGAAAGACTCCGGTGCCGAAGTGTTCTGGTCGTGTGTTGGAGGGTGTAATCGAAAATTCCATGCCTCCTGTGTGGGAGTATCGTGCCCCCCCGAAGTAGTTGCTAAAAGCAGAAGTTCTCTGCGTATCGTTAAAAAAGACAAACAAGACAAACAAGATAAACCAGCCGTAGATCCAACTGCATTTCTGCTACCGTGCTGCGATTCCTGCCAACTTTTAGTAACGGCATCGTTTGAATTGAACACGTTGACCAAACAGCAGAACAAGCTGACGAAATTGATTGATGATAATACAGAGGTGATTCATCGACTTGTGACCCAACTCGAACAACCAAGCACAATTCCAGAAACTCTAGAGGGTATCGACAAGTCACTTATACAAATAAACCAAGCGCTAACGTCAAACATCAAAGCCAACAGTGTGGCTGGTGTTAT
The DNA here is from genome assembly GCF_029784165.1 of Wyeomyia smithii. Taxonomy (NCBI): domain Eukaryota; kingdom Metazoa; phylum Arthropoda; class Insecta; order Diptera; family Culicidae; genus Wyeomyia; species Wyeomyia smithii. The sequence continues at coordinate 107,070,549 of NC_073694.1, forward strand.
GCCTACACTTAAAAATCACCTGACGCAGCTCGTTAACATTGCTTTTTCGGAATTCAAGAACGAACTTCGGAACGAATTAACGGAATCGCTGACCAGCATAAATAACGAACTTTCTCAGTTAGGACAGCTGTTTGTAGAAACAGCAACCAGCTGTACAATACAAACCAATCCGTTAGAGATAAACATTGTAGATGAGCTTAAAACTCTGTCATCCTGCATCGAAGAACTAAGATCTAAGTCAGCGAGTGTTGCCACTCCCCCAATAGCTTCACCTGTTTCACTTCCAAGTTTGGCAACAGAACTTAATTTGGATAATGCCAATAATTCAGGTTGGCGGTTTCTAGGTTCAAAAAAAGTTTGGAAAGCGGATTGGACAGATTATGATGAACGTAAAAGGCGTCGTTTGGTACAGTTGAAGAATGCAGATGCAGCCAGAAGAAGGAGGAATCGACGACAACAGGCTTACAACAACAATACTAACAACAACAACCGCAATGGTAACAATTACAACAACCGCAACAATAACAACCACCTGAACAACAATGACAATTACAATCGCAACAATAACATCTACAACCACCGCAGCAATAACAACCACCAGAACCGCAACAATAACAACTACAATCACAACAATAACATCTACAACAACCGCAGCAACAACAACCACCAGAACCGCAACAATAATAACTTCAATCGCAATAATAACATCTACAACAACCGCAACATTAACAACTCCAACAACAACAATAACAGCATCAATAATAACAACAATCAAATCCCGAATCGTTACCTCAATCTTAACAGGAATCTTAACAACAGCTACTACAACCAACTACCACCAGACCGTGTGCTTCTTGCTGCAGCGAAGGATAAATTTTCTCGACCCCCACCTAATCTCCAGCATATCTCTTTTCAACGAGGCGAAATACTTAATCCGTACCCAGCGAATAATGAGTCACAGTCATCTTTCATGCCTACCGTTTCAACGAGCCCGCTCAACTTAACGACTCCCGCGACCTCTTCAGCTGTATCGTGTCCTTACCATTTGGCTGGCAGCCACAACTATAACAATAACAATAATTTCAGATCAGCAAGTTTCCCGTGTGATGGATGTTATTGTAAGCATTCGTGTTCTCAAAATCAGTGACGCTCAGAGAAAGAAAAAACAACGCCAGTAGTCAATGAAGTTTTGATTTATGCTCAGAATTTCAACAGGATGCGCAGTGCACTCAAAATTAATCACATTAATAACAGAATAAGTGGATGTTCATACTCAATCATCTTAGCAACGGAAACGAACTGGAACGAAGATATTAAAAGTGAAGAAGTTTTCAACAGTTCCTTTAATGTGTTCAGGAGCGATCGTGATTTATCACTATCTGATAAGAAATCAGGTGAAGGAGTGCTTGTGGCTGTTGGGGTTCAGCATGATTCTGAGCAAATCATAACCCAGAAACATGCCGAATTTGAAGATGTCTGGGTTAAAGTTCTGTTGAAGGGTGAAATCCATATTTTCGTATCTGTTTACTTTCCACCCCACTTTGCCAAAAAGCAATCATATGAAAAATTTTTAAGGACGGTAGAATTAGTGAATGATGAGTCCCACACTAACTCAAAAATTCATATATATGGAGATTTCAATCAAAATGATGCTGATTTTATTGTAAACGATGATAATGAATCGCTTTTACTTCCTGTAGTAGGAGAAAACGAAACTCTGCAATTTATTTTTGACGGTTTTAGTCAACTTGGATTAAATCAGGTAAACTCAATCCGGAATGAGCAAAACTGTTTTTTAGACTTTTTATTCACCAATTGCACGGAAGATTTTAGTGTTGACAAAGCAGAATATCCCCTATGGAAAAATGAAAAATTTCATACTGCAATTGAGTACTCGCTAATGATTGATACCGAGAAATCACGACCCTCTGATCATGAGCCTGAATATAAATATGACTTCACTAAAGCAAACTTTGAACTAATCAATCGTAAATTAACTGACATCGACTGGCAATCACTTCTAAAAAATGAAATAGATATGAACAAAGCGGTTGATAATTTTTTATCATCACTGTATAGTGTTCTAGACTCAACTGTACCAAAATCAAAAAAGAAAACGGTTAGCTCAAAAGATCCCATTTGGTTCACCAGAGAAATCAAAAATTTAAAGAATAGGAAACAAAAAGCTCATAAAACTCACAAAAAACTTAAAGACCAAAGAAATTTGGACAAATATTTGAACATTTGTGATGAACTGAATACTAAAATATCTATTGCGTATGAGAACTACAACACAAGGGTGGAAATAACATTAAATCAGACCCAAAACAGTTTTTTAAATTTGCAAACTATAAAATGAAGTCTAATAACTTCCCATCTCGCATGCAATATGAAGACTTTGCCAGTACTGACTCAAAGCAAATCTGCAACAAGTTTGCGAGATTTTTTCAAACCGTTTATAAAAATAGCGACGAAGTCAGGGACTTTGAGTATTTCTCGCACTTGCATGAACAAATAAATAACGTATCTATTAAGCAAATAACTGTTCGAGAAATCCTCGCAACACTAAAAGAACTGGACGCTTCAAAAGGACCAGGTCCAGATGGAATTCCACCCTCACTCATGAAAAATCTTGCTCCTGCCTTCGTAAAACCCTTGTTTTGGCTTTTCAACTTATCCCTTACGTCCGGACAGTTTCCATCAGTCTGGAAAAAATCTTTTCTTATACCGATTTTCAAGTCAGGTAAGAGATCTGACATCAAAAATTATCGTGGCATTGCAATAATATCATGTATTCCTAAACTTTTTGAAGCTATCGTAAACCAAAAAATATTTAATCAGGTAAAGAATCGCATAACGTGTAACCAACATGGTTTTTACAAAGGGAGGTCTACGGCTACCAACTTACTTGAATTTGTTGATTTCTCTCTTGCGTCTATGGACAGAGGCAACTTCGTGGAAACTCTATACACGGATTTTAGTAAAGCTTTTGACAGAGTAGATATTTCCATGCTTATGTTCAAATTAAAAAAACTGGGATTTGAGTCAGGCCTACTTAAATGGATTGAATCTTATTTGACGAACAGGACACAAACGGTTAGGTTTAAGGGACACCTTTCTGTACCAGTAAAAGTGACATCTGGAGTTCCACAAGGCTCCCATTTAGGCCCTTTGCTCTTCATTTTATTTGTTAATGACGTTACCCTTGTGTTGAATCGTCTCAAAGTATTGATATATGCCGATGACATGAAACTGTACATGGAAATAAAACACAAATCAGACATCCAACAATTCCAACAAGAGGTTGACATTTTCTACATTTGGTGTAAAAAAAGTCTTCTTGATCTCAACGTAAAAAAATGTAATATTATATCCTACACAAGAAAAAGAAATCCTGAACATGCCAGTTGCACTCTTGCACATCAAGTTGTAGAAAGGTGTTATCAAATTAGAGATTTGGGAGTAATTATGGATTCTAAGTTAACATTCATTGATCACTACAATACGATCATCAATAGAGCCAACAGTATGCTAAGTTTTATAAAAAGGTTCAGTTATCATTTCGTAGACCCGTACACTATAAAAACTCTCTTTGTTACATATGTTAGATCTATTTTAGAATACTGTAGTGTTGTTTGGTCGCCTTATCAAGACGTCCATTCCAATAGAATCGAATCCGTACAAAAACAGTTTTTGTTATATGCACTAAGAAAACTAGGTTGGAATTCATTTCCTCTCCCTTGTTATGAATCGCGTTGCATGCTTATTAATATAGAAACGCTTGAAAAAAGAAGAGAAATTGCTTCGGTAACTCTTGTCAACGATTTAGTTTCACAACGCATAAGTTCGGTAAATTTGCTTGGAAAACTCAACTTTTATGCTCCTACACGCTCATTAAGAACGCGAAAAATTTTCGTATTAAATTCTTATAGAACAGAATATGCCATGGCCGGGCCAGTTAATAGTATGATGAGTCTTTACAATAAATATTGTGAAGTTATTGATTTAACGATGTCACGAAATGCTCTTAGAAAAATATTGAACACTAGAATTACATAACTATATTTGTGATGTTAGCAATAGTTTTTAAGATGTAGTCTACTATGATTGACGAAATAAATAAATAAATAAAAACATGTCGAGAGCTCATGCTGACTCTCCCCACAGTGAATGCATTTTTCAGCATTTTTACTGCAGGAATCATCCGCATGATTCTCCCCACACTTGCCACAACGTGCTTTATTGCAGCAGTAGGCAGCGGTGTGGCCTCACTGCTTACAATTCAGGCAATTCATGACGCGAGGCACATATAATCGCACAGGGAGACGAACCCGGTGGATCGAGACGTGGCTTGGTAGCGCTGACCTGGCGAACGTAACTCGAAACGAGTCTGACGGGGTGTATACTGTTTTGCCACCGATGATCGATGCTGACCGCAATTGCTTGCAGTCGAGCACCTTTACATCGGGACAGGTTTTGTTTTTAAAGCACCCTTTGGCACTTGCCAGTATACACTCGACGGACAGACTCGAATCGGTTATGACACCGTCGATCTCCACGTCTCGTGCGGGTATGTAAACGCGATACTCGCGTGTGAAGAGCTCAGAGCAAGCTATATCGTTGGCCTCTTTCAGGTTACTGACCACGACACGGAGCTTGTTAGGCCGGACCTTGGAAATTTCGGTCACGCCCTTGTACTCCTTCGTCAGGTCTTTAGAAATCTGCAAGAGGTTCAACTGTTTCGATTTCGGTCCCGCCTTTGGCCGAAAATAGACAGCATAGCTGCCCTGGGCTCCGTCTGGGTAAAGCCTGGGGCGAGGGGGGACTGAAGAATGAACAGGAGAGGGGGTAACAGAAGGGTCAGGGTCAGAGGGGTTCGGGGATGGTGGTGCGGGAGGCGAGGGATCTTCCATCCCGCTAAGTCTAGCGCACTAGCGCCGACAAGAGCACGTACCTTTTTACTTCTCCCTTCCAGTAAGGTTGGTTGTCCGATCGTTCGAAGTTGCAGCCGTTACAGCCAGCAGCACCAATACAGCAGCACCAAACAGCCACCAGCAGCGAGCCAGGTGTGAGATCACTCCACACAGCGATACAACTCACTGTCAACTGATGGCTTCTTCTTATTCCTCTTTTGTGTCTCGTCCACTGCTGTAGCAAAATTCAGCCAGCAGCCAAATCGGCTTACGCACCAGCTGGTAGTCACGATGCGAAACAGTTGCACAAAGGCGCGACCTTGAACCCGGATTTATTCACTCGACCAGGCAAACAATGCCAACACTTGTTCACACGTCTCTTGTTTTATATTCTATCGGAGCGATCACCGATCACACGTCCGATACTGATGCGTGTTCGGCACAGAATGGTCCAGCAAGATGGAAGTTGACCACTGCTTTCTTTGAAGGCGATCCAGCTAAGCATCCATAAATGATCCACCCGAGGCGACATTTTGCTGCAATTGGGTCCGTTGCTCCGCCTTCACGGAGCTTAAGCGGAACTCCGAGACGAAGGTGATCCAACCCGATCAATGTTTTGGCTGAACCAAATCGTAGTCTTCTAAGGGAAGGACTCGCAGGTGTGGATATCGCTGACAAAGTTCCCGATATTTTAAGGTTTGTGAAGGGAGTATCAAGCTGCTGACTGTTCGAACATGCGACAGCTGGTGACGGTTGCCATTACGTCTTCCCGATACGTGCAGTTGTACTCGTTGCGACCTTGATTCCTCTCGGGTCACCTTACCCGTCCATTGCAGAGTCAGCGGTTCTGATGGCCCGGTTACGCCCAGACGTACTGCGATTGTTTTGTCCAAGAGAGTGATTGAGGACCCTTCGTCGATGAATGCGAAGACGACCTTGGATTGCTTCCCTGCATACAGCACCACGGGAAGGACGCGGAACATAGGAAAGAGACCGTTCACCTGAGTGAAATGGTTGGCAGATATTTTGGGGGGTGGTCGTGGTGGAGAAGGGGAATGAAGGAGAGCGTTATGTTTCTGCGGACAACCCTCAATCTCATAACCCCTCCAAGACTTGCAAGGCCACTTGCCGTGGCTGTTCAGACAAGTTCGGCATAGAGCTTTTTGATTGACAAATTTCCACCTTTCGTCGACGTTGTAGGATCTAAACTTGTCGCATTCCGCTACCCTATGTCCCTCTCGATCACATATGGCACAAGGCTTACCTGGTTTCTTATAAGCTGTCTGGTTTGCAGGGGGAGCAGACGTCGGGAGTGGCGAATGAGTTTGTATAATACCTTTCTCTTTAAAACGTTTTTGATCACCCTTGAAATTGCAGCTGGAACTCGGAAGATGGAACGTCACCTGGCTGGCCGCGGTCACTAGTCCTCCCATGAAGTCACCGAACGTCGCTAATGTCGCATCCGGTTGCTTACTTTTGTAGACCGCCCACTCCATTTTGAGCGACCCGGGGAGTTTCTCTACCAGCTCCTGCATTAATACCGGGTTGGCCAGGTGTAGAAATTGATTCGCCGCCTTCAGATGATCCACGAGATTTTGAGCGGTAAGTTCAAATTCCACCACCGTCTCGAGTCTATCGTGCTTTGGCGCTGGGGATCGATGAACCTTCTCGATGAGTGATCGGTTCAGGAGTTCCGGTCTACCGTATAGCGTACACAGGGTGTGGATGACCTGTGGTACGCTTGATGGAAGGTAGCAGTCTACTTCGGACAGACTCGAAAGCGTATCCCTTCAAGCATCGTTGTAGGCGGATGAGGTTTTCTGCATCTGAATACCCACATGCAGCTGTTGTTTGTTCGAAGCTGCATATGAATATCGGCCAATTCTCCGGAATGCCAGAAAAGTGTGGTAATTCCTTGCCCATTACCTGTCTGGCTGCCATTTTGCTTGCATCTAGTCGATCCGGACGAGGTAGGCTTGACGATGGGTGAGGTATCGGGGGGCAAGGTGGATCAGTAGGATCGAACGTAGTCGATTCGGGTTCGGACTGTGCCTGGGATCCCGGCGGATTGAGTGAGATCGTTGATACCACACTCGGCGTTGGACATGCAGGTCGATTCGGTGGTATCGATGAAGGGTCAGTTGGCCCAACTCTTTTAGGCGGTATTCTCGGAATCGTTAATGGACCGTTTGGTGCTGTATTTTTAACTGGGCCCGATGGATTAGCCGGAAGATTCTGTCACCGAGTCCTCTTGCTGTCCCAATGGATTTGAAATAGCGGGTGGTGCCGGACGTTGTACAAATGCATAGGGAACCCCGGTGGCCACCATGACATCGGTAGATGACCCATTGAAAATGGCGGATACCATGTATTCGGAGCACCCGGAACTGGGTAGTCAGGTGACTGAGGAAGTCTCTGCGGTTTCGTTGCATTCGGAAAATTAGGGGGGTTCCGTTGTCGTTGAGACTGCATCGGTAGGCATGGCTTATCCGTCATTGTGGCTGGTTGATCGCTCAGGCCCGGATTGTCCGGCGATCGTCGCGGAATCGGAGGATTAGTAGAGACCGGTTGTTATCCCGGTGACTTTGAAATTCCCGGCAGAGACTCCGATATTGGCGACAGGCTTTTTAGTAACGGTGATGATATCGAAACGCTAGGCATAGTTAACGGTAGTCCTGCCTGTGCCGTACAATTAGAAGCTTGATCGATTGGGTTCGGTAGTCCGGGCGGAGTTGACGGAGTCGGCGATTGATCCAGTCTCGCGCTCCTCTCTCGATCGTCGACAAAGCGAATGGCGACCTTTGGGTCTTCGGGTTTTTGACACTTCGTTCCGCCCGTCGACTGATTGAGGCGACTTGATCAGCGCCACGTCGATGTTCATCGACGGCGCCGCCGTAACGAGGGGCTTGATCGTTACAAGGGGATAAACAAAATACAGCTAACTATCGCGGGATAACTTCATTATGCGCTGTGTCCAAACTTTTTGATGTATTAGTAGGAGGCGTCCTGCTTCGCGAAAGCAAAGCGTACATCTCGGTAGAACAACATGATTTCTTTCTTGTTAGATCTACAACAACGAATCTGCTACAGTTCAGTTCTCATTGTATCAAACATTTAGAAGATGGTGCTCAAGTAGACTCTATTTACACGGATCTCAAAGCAGGATTTGATCGCGTGGATCACAACATCTTGTTGGCGAAAGTTGAGCGGCTGGGTGCAACATCGAATCTGGTCGGCTGGCTCAATCTTACTTAGTTGGTCGTACTTGTTTGTTTTGTCATTCCGCCAGAATGTAAATTAATCTACGCCGATGATTTGAAGATTTTCTTCGTCGTAAGATCTACAGCTGACTGTGAGGAACTACAGCAGTATATTGATGCTTTCTATAACTGGTGCATACGCAATTGCCTGACAGTTAGTATCTCCAAATGCTCTGCGATTTCATTCACCCGTAGAAAAAAACCAATCCTGTAGAGTTACACAATCTCTGGTCAGCCGCTTGAAAGAGTCACTGTAGTTAAGGATCTTGGTGTGCTCTTAGATTCTCAAATGTCCTTTAGAGATCGCTACACGAGCATAATTTCACAAGCGAATAGGAACCTAGTTAGGTTTATAATTCGAATCGCCAAAGAATTTTCAGACCCATATTGCCTGCGTTCATTATATTTTTCCCTGGTGCGGTCCGTGCTAGAAACATCTGCTGTTGTTTGGTGCCCCAATGCGGAGATTTGGAAGAATAGAATTGAGTCAGTGCAAAGCCGGTTCATCCGTTATGCACTACGTACTCTACCATGGAGTAACCCGAGTGAGCTTCCTCCATACATCGATCGCTGCCGTTTACTGGATATGAACACTTTAGCAAAAAGAAGAAATATATCGAGAGCTGTTTTTGTGGGGAAACTTTTCGCTGGACAAACTGATGCCTCGGCCATTCTCTCTCAACTCAACATCTATGTGCCTGCGAGAAGCCTGAGATCATGGAACTTTCTACGACTTGACTACCAACGTACTTACTACGGCCAGAACGAACCTTTAAGGGCGATGTGTGACGTATTCAATAGATTTTTTGACTATTTTGACTCTAATGTAACCATAGACGTTTTCGAGAATAGGTTAAGACGACTCATGTAGTGCATAAGATAGTTTAAAAATGTTTCATGTGCTTGTTAGATAGCTTGTATTGCAAAAAATCTGTTTGTTAATGTTGCTCTTTGTTCTTTGTTTGTTATTGATAGTGTATCAACATTTCATTAAGATCACTGCGAATAATAATAATAATAATTATAATTATAATAATGATAATAATAATAATAATAATAATAATAATAATAATCATTCCGCGTCGAACACTCGACAGAAACGGACGTGCAAAGTGGTCGTTCTATTACAATCCGGTTCGTGTGTACGAATAGCCAAACAAAAGAGTGTATTATTCGCGCTAAAGGCCAACTAGATTGTGAGTTGTGTATTGGTGCAAAATACCAGCTGCAGTTTTGATCTGTGCACAGTGAATAGATCTTTCTAGTTCAAGGCCATCATTTGACAGTCGAGTCGTGTCGCTGGCTGAGTGATCTCACACCCGGCTCACTGCTGGTGGCTGTATTGGTGCTGCTGTACTGGTTCTGCTGGCTGCTTTGGGTGCAGCTTCGAACGATCGGACAACCACTGCTGGAAGGAAGAAGTAAATAGGTACGTGTTCTTGTCGGCGCTAGTGCGCTAGTGCACTACATTTAGCGCGATGGATATAGATCCCTGTTATGAATTGCACCAATTGTAAGCAGCTAGGCCACACAGCCGCCTACTGCTGCAATAAGGCACGATGTAGCAAGTGTGGGGAGACTCATGCGGAAGATTCTTGCAGTGTTAATGCTGAAAAATGTATTCACTGTGGGGAAAACCAGCATGAGCTCTTTACATGCCCGGTGTACATGCAGCGCAGAGATAAAATCAAGCGGTCACTTAAGGAGCGTTCAAAGCGTTCTTATGCTGAGATGCTGAAGAAGACCGTGACCACATTGTACCGCAGGATTGGAGGCAAGTGAAGGTGATCGCCATCCAAAAACCAGGGAAACCAGCTTCTGATCACAACTCTTATAGGCAGATTGCAATGCTATCCTGTATCCGGAAATTGATGGAAAAAATGATACTCCGTCGTTTAGACCATTGGGTCGAATCAAATGGCCTACTATCGGATACTCAATTTGGCTTCCGCCGTGCCAAAGGGACGAATGATTGTCTTGCGCTGCTTTCAACAGATATTCAGCTGGCGTATGCTCGCAAAGAACAAATGGCGTCTGCGTTCTTGGACATTAAGGGGGCTTTTGATTTCGTTTCTATTGACATTCTTTCGGGCAAACTTCACCGACAAGGATTTTCTCCAATTTTAAATAATTTTTTGCTCAATTTGTTGTCCGAAAAGCACATGCATTTTACGCACGGCGATTTGGCAACTTTTCGCATTAGCTACATGGGTCTTCCCCAGGGCTCATGTTTAAGCCCCCTTCTTTACAACTTTTATGTAAATGACATCGACGAATGTCTGGCAAATTCATGCACGATAAGACAACTTGCAGACGACAGTGTAATCTCTGTTACAGGAGCCAAAGCTGCCGATTTGCAAGGACCATTGCAAGATACCTTGGACAATTTGTCTGCTTGGGCTTTACAGCTAGGTATCGAATTCTCTCCGGAGAAGACTAAGTTAGTAGTTTTTTCTAGGAAGCATGAACCTGCTCAGCTTCAAACACAATTAATGGGTAAAACGATTTCTCAGGTTTTGGTACACAAATATCTTGGTGTCTGGTTCGACTCTAAAGGCACCTGGGGTTGTCACGTGAGGTATCTGATGAAAAAATGTCAACAAAGAGTGAATTTTCTTCGTACAATAACCGGACAATGGTGGGGAGCCCATCCAGGAGACCTTATAAGGCTTTACCAAACAACGATATTGTCTGTTATTGAATACGGGTGTTTCTGCTTCCGCTCCGCAGCAAACACACATCTGATCAAACTGGAGCGAATACAATATCGTTGTTTGCGTATCACCTTAGGTTACATGCAATCGTCCCATACGATGAGTTTGGAGGTCTTAGCTGGAGTACTACCATTGAAAAACCGCTTTTGGAGCCTGTCTTCTCGTATTCTAATCAAATGTGAGGTCTTGAACCGTCCCGTGATTGAAAATTTTGAAAGGTTAATCGAACTTAATTCTCAAACCCGTTTTATGACATTGTATTTCCATCACATGTCCCAAAATATTAACCCTTCTTCGAATATTCCAAATCGTGTCGACTTATCAAATACTTCTGATTCTACCGTGTTTTTCGATACATCCATGATAGAAGAAACTCGTGGAATCCCGGATCATTTACGCGTGCAGCAGATCCCCAAAATTTTTTCCAATAAATATCGAAACATCAACTGCGACAATATGTTCTACACTGACGGATCACTTCTTGATGGGTCCACTGGCTTCGGTATTTTCAATAACAATTTAACCATCTCCCATAAGCTTGATAATCCTGCTTCTGTTTACGTCGCAGAATTGGCTGCAATTCAGTACACCCTAGGGATTATCGAAAATATGCCCACGGACCATTATTTCATCTTTACGGACAGTCTCAGTTCCATTGAGGCTCTCCGATCGATGAAAGATGTTAAGCACTCTCCGTATTTCCTGGGGAAAATACGGGAACATCTGAGTGCTTTATCCGAAAAATCGTATCAGATTACCTTAGCGTGGGTCCCTTCTCAGTGCTCGATACCGGGCAATGAGAAAGCGGACTCTTTGGCTAAGGTGGGCGCAACAAACGGTGATATTTTCTGAAAGTCCAATTGCTTATGATGAATTTTTCGCACTTGTACGTCAGAATACGATCATCAGTTGGCAAAATGCTTGGACCAGAGGGGAATTGGGAAGGTGGTTACATTCCATAATCCCCAAAGTATCGACGAACCCGTGGTTCAAGGGGTTGGATGTAGGTCGGGATTTCATTTGCGTGATGTCCCGGCTTATGTCCAATCACTATAGATTTGACGCGCATCTCCGTCGTGTTGGGCTCGGGGAAAGTGGTATCTGTGCCTGTGGTGAGGGTTATCACGACATAGAGCATGTGGTTTGGACATGCCCTGTACACCGTGACGCCAGGTCTAAATTAATAGCTTCCCTGCAGGCCGAAAGTAGGCAGCCGGCTGTTCCTGTTCGTGATGTCTTGGCGAGCCGTGACCTTTCCTACATGTCCCTTATATACGTTTTCCTGAAATCCATCCACGCCCCAGTTAAATCCTATTCCCTTCCGCCTACATCCAACCAAACGACAAGAACACGTTGAGACCCCGGATCCGGAAACAGCAACTAGACCCGCACGATACTCTCAGGTCCCGAGGGAGACAACCCAATATGCCAGTCCGTAATATCTTGGCCCAGCAGCGGAACATATTCAATATGCTGCTTACCTATGGCGATGGAAAACCATCAAACAACAAATCAGTGCTTTTAATGCAAAACATTCTAGCTTTAAGTTAGATTTAGTTTCAGCTCGTAGTCGGCAGCGAGGATAAAAAATTTGCTTTTAGTTATTAAGATACTTTAGAAAGTATCCTACCAGATATAATTTGCGCCGTTAAACATTAAATTGTATTTGTGCCGTGTCAAATAAATTATAGATGCAGAAAAAAAAATCTTGCTGGACCCACCAATCCAGACCAACAACTCAACGATCAACTAACTAAGAGACTTCATCGCGCTGGATGACACTGGGGTCACCGGACACTACGAGCCGCTGGAATCTAAAGAAGATATACGAGCAAGAAAAATCCTAGAAGACATTACAAGGCGGACCGATCGTGGCTTCGAAACCGGACTTCTCTTCCGTCATGATGATACGGATTTCCCCGACAACTACCAGATGGCGGTCCGACGTCTTCTGTTTCTGGAGCGAAAGCTCGCGAAAAACTCCTCACTACAAACGCGAGTAAATGAACAAATAGCCGCATATTTACAAAAGGGCTACGCACACAAAGCAACCGAAGCAGAATTGGCGATGGCCGAGAAAAAGCGTATGTGGTTCCTCCCGCTAGGAATCGCCATCAATCCTAAGAAACCAGATAAGGTACGGTTGATTTGGGACGCGGCGGCAGTGGCAAACGGAGTCTCCCTTAACTGAAAACTCCTCAAGGGTCCGGACTTGCTGTCACCGTTGCCAGGTGTGCTGAGCAGATTCCGTCAATTTCCGGTGGCAGTTTGCGGAGACATCAGGGAGATGTTCCACCAGCTACTAATCCGTGTCCAAGATCGGCTGGCACAATGCTTCCTGTGGCGAGATAGTCCTTCCTAACCGATTCAGGTCTACGTGATGGACGTCGCCACCTTCGGCGTCACCTGTTCACCAGCTTCTGCACAGTACGTTAAAAATATTAACGCGCAGGAGTTTGCCGAACTGTATCCGCGGGCGACAGCAGCCATAATAAAAAACCACTACGTGGATGATTATTTGGATAGCTTTCTGACCGCCGAAGAGGCTGTCGAAGTCGTCAAGGAAGTGTTACTGGTCCACGCAAAAGGTGGATTCGAAATCTGCATGTTTCGCTCCAATTCTACTCAAATTCTGCAAGGAGTCAGCGAAATTTCGGCGAACGAGCCGAAAAACCTGACACTGGAACGAAATGGCACGATTGAATCTGTGCTTGGAATGAAGTGGCTTCCTGAGGAGGACTGCTTCACCTACACGGTTAATTTACGGGAAGAGCTTCAAACCATCGTCGAGGCAGCGCACATACCGACAAAGCGAGAGGTGTTAAAGGTCGTCATAAGTCTCTTTGATCCTCTGGGGCTCATCTCCCATTTTATAGCCCACGGAAAAGTGCTGATTCAAGGAACTTTGGCGTCAGAGACGGGATGGGATGAACCGATTAACGAGGAAATTCATCAAAAGTGGCGCCAATGGATCGAATTCTTTCCAAAGCTGGACCGGTTGATGATTCCACGCTGCTACTTCTCCCCGTTCCCGGATTCTCTGTATGGTCTGCAAGTCCATACATTCGTGGACGCTAGCGAAAATGCTTACTCGTGCACTGTCTACTTTCGCTCAGTGCAAAACGTCAGTGTTCAATTGGTCTTGGTTGGTGCAAAAAGCAAGGTGGCTCCTCTGAAGCCTCTCTCCATTCCAAGACTCGAGCTCAGGGCTGAAGTATTGGGAGTTCGATTCGTGACGACGGTCCTAGAGTACCACACCTATCCGGTGGCTCAACGCTTCTTCTGGAGTGATTCCACGACAGTGCTGGCGTGGATTCGTTCTGACCACCGTCGGTTTCACAAATTTGTATCAGTCCGAATTGGTGAAATTCTAACACTCAGCGATCCTCAAGAGTGGAGGTTCGTACAATCGAAGAACAACGTGGCAGACGATGCCACGAAGTGGAAGAGCGGACCAAACTTAGAATCTGATAGTGCCTGGTTGCGAGGACCCAAGTTTTTACGCTATGGTGAGCAATCTTGGCCAAAACAGATAACTACTGAGACCACCCACGAAGAAATCCGAAAAGTACAGATACACTGGAATACTATCCCGCTGATAGATTTCTCGAGATTCAGCCGGTGGACAGAGCTGCAGCGGACAACGGCCTACGCTATACGGTTCATCGATAGCTCTCGGCGAAGGAATGTGGGATATCAGCTTCAGGCGAAGGTCCTCACCCAAGCAGAGTTGGAGAGGGCGAACAAGCTGCTGTGGAAGATGGCACAAGAAGAGACATTTCCAGATGAGCGCAATATATTGAAGTTGACTCAAGGAACCCCGGAAAATCGTCATCCTACCGTGTCGAAGTCCAGTCCCATCTATAAAACCTGGCCGTACATGGATGAACAGGGCATTTTTCGGATGCGGGGTCGTATCGGGGCCGCGAAATATGCACCTTTCGAAGCGAAGTACCCTGTCATCTTTCTAAAACGTCACCTTGTAACAGCACTCGTCACAGACTTCTACCACCACCAATATCGGCACGCCAACCGCGAGTCAGTGGTGAACGAAATGTGGGAGCGTTTTGAGGTGGCTAACCTTCGAGCTCTTGTTAGGAAAGTTGCTAACAACTGTGCGTTCTGCAAGATCGCCAACGCCATTCCATCAGCACCACCAATGGCACCCCTTTCCGAAGAAAGATTAGAACCATTCGTCCTCCCTTTCACGTACGTGAGGGTGGACTATTTCGGGCCGGTGCTGGTCAGAGTAGGGCGCAGACAGATGAAACGCTGGATTGCACTATTCACCTGTTTGACAGTCCGGGCAGTTCACATGGAGGTGGTATATAGTTTTTCTACGGATTCATGCGTTATGGCGGTGCGCAGACTCATATTTCGTCGAGGTTCTCCAGCAGTTTTGGCAACAGTCCGATAATGGCACCTGTTTTCAAGGGGCGAACAAGCAGCTTCAGAAGGAGATCGCAACATTGAACGATGTAATGGCAACCACCTTCACGAACGCAAGAACCGCTTGGAAATTCAACCGTCCCGCAGCTCCACACATGGGCGGAGGGTGGGAGCGCCTCGTCAAATCAGTAAAAGTAGCAGTTGGCTCAGCGTTGGATACTCGGCGAAAGCCGGACGACGAGACTTTGAAGACCATCATCTACGAAGCCGAGGCACTGGTCAACTCTAGGCCACTAACCTACATGCCTCTGGAATCAGCGGACCAAAAGTCCCTGACCAGTTCCTACTAGGAAGTTTCACGGGTAACAAAATACAGCCGGCAGCAGAAGTCAATGGCTATGCAGCTCTACGCAGTAGCTGGAAGCTAGCCCAATTTATCACCGGAGAAATTGGAACCACTATTCACAATATTAAGTAAGTTAATATTAAAATTACTATTTGCGGCATTAATTGCGAACTAAAAACAAATTTAAATTATAGGTTATAGCCATACAAAAAACGCGCGGCAATCGATACGATTCTTATATTCGCAAAGATTCTTACACTAAAATTGTGAGTAAAACTAACACTACCTATAAACAATGCATTAAAATATATTTCCTAATTTCAGCTTGAAGCTAACGCTATTAAAAGTGTTTACTCTCGGAATCGTGTTTATAACCTCCCACCCCCACACCCCTTTTTTGAAAATTGGGAACATTGTTGATTTTTTTTCCAGCGCTCTGGAAATACTCCTTGCGCCATATTAATATTAATGGAGCACAAAAAAGGGTAGCACATTTTTTTTTAATACACTGGCAGGAATTCCGTTTGGACCAGGTATCATAGATGACTTTAATTTCTTTATTGCAAGCATGATATCATCGTCGATGAATCGAATATTGCCTATATTCATTACATTGTTTGGAACGTTTTGAAGAGCATTTTCTACCTGTACAGCGCTAGCAGGGGATGCGTTGAATGCACTAGAGAAGTGCTTGGCAAACAAGTTGCATATGCCATCGCGAGTGTTTGCAACTTCTCCTTCCAAAAACATTTGCGAAGGGAGTCCGCTTTCCTTCCGTTTGTCATTAACAAAGGCCAAGAAACCTTTGAGGTTTCTTCTGAGGTTTGACTGTACACGTAGGATGTACTGTGAATAAAGGATACGGTCATAAGCTCTGTAGTTATTACTGGCCTGGGTGAAGTCTCGCTTTGTCAAGGGATTCCGTTGATGTGTGTATCTGCGAAGTGCTTTTGCTCTCAAACGTTTCAGTTTTTTCAACCGCTGATTAGACCAGGGTGGTTTCGGTCTGGGACGAGGAGCAGGAACGTGAAGACTGAACAGCTGAAGTAAAATAGTTGAGAGCCTTTCTACAGCAAGATTAACATCCGTAGCATGATTTAGTGCCGTTTCCCAGTTGATTGCTTGTAACGAATCCATTAGTGCAATAAAATCTGCTTTGACAAAATTAAATTCCCATATTCGGGCGTATCATCAAATTCAACTGGCTGTTCAAGTTCGTCATGAGTACACAAATTACGCCTGGATGCAAATCGGTTTGATACAACAATAAGGACACCACCACCTCGCATTTTCCCAGATCTAGCTGCATCACGATCAGTGCGGTATACATTATATTGTGTTCCAAATAGCTGCACTGAGTTAATTTCACTGTTCAGCCATGTCTCGGACGAAACAATAACATCGTGTTCCGAGTCAAGCGTCACCAGGAACAGATCATCTATTTGTTCGTGATCCCATCACGTTCTGGTAGTAAATCTTTATATTACCAATCACAGCGGTCCTAGAAGCGGAAGTTTCGTCAGCGGTTGAAGCGTTCAAACTAAGCGGGTACTTGCCGTTTACAGCGGGTTGGAGAACCCCTTCACCACACCCACGCACTGGACCGGGACGGCTGATGATCGCTGGTGGCAGTGGCTCGACAGTGGAGGGGGGGTTGGGGGTTTCCATAAGGCTAACTTCGTTGCGTCCCAGTATCCGATAGGCAGAAGTAGACAAGGCGAATGAAGATAATCTTGATGACATGGTACTGGAAATTTTATCGCAAAATGGCACTGTTTCGGTCGCCGGAAGTCGGGAATAAAGGGGTGAAGCAACACTGCAAATTGGATGAAATTCAGGACACGAAGAAGCTCTAATAAAATCATACTTGCCTAAGCGAGCAAGTTGGAAAGCCTCTTCACCAACTCCGAACACAGGAACGGAACGACTTGGATGGCCGGAACAGACTGCTGAAGACGAAGGAGAACGATAGTTGTCAACTGTGTCGGGTGGCTCAGAGGCTTCCATCATGCGATATGGCGTGCGTTCGGTTGTCGTCAGTTCTCGGTGGAAGAAGGAATTTAATATTGCGTTGAAACTGCATCGATCCGGGGGGTCCCAACGTCGATTCGTGGAATTTTCGCAGGTCCCCAAAAATCCCACTCAGCTTTCAAATTTTCAAATTCTCTGAAGAAAATTCCTTTTGGCCAAACAGATGGGTCAAGTGCTTTATCCTTCAACTCCTTTTCTATTCCTACTTTGAATGAAATGAAAGCATACTGATTCAAATCAGCATCTTTACGCACAAGCTTCCGAACATCGACTGGCTGTTGAGTTTCCAAGCATTGTTTCACTAGCTCGGAAATATCTGCTTCTGAGACATGACGAGCAATTCTGGAGCAATAAAGCCAGAATTTTTGGGCCGGTTTTGCAACAGTTGCTACTATTGTGCTTCCCATATCAACCGATTTTGTTTGATTGAGTATCTCCGGAACCAGAAAGATGCACAGAAGCTACAAATTGATCACAAACACAATCTTGAATTTAAAGATTGTGACTTCCGGTGTCTGGCAAACAGCCGGAAATGAACAAATATCGTTGAATATGGATGTTTTCGGAACCAGAATTACGCCCAGATGACAGAAATTGATTTCACGGCAATTTTAAAGTCCAAAATGACGACTTTCGGTTTCTAAAAAACAGCCCAAAGTGACCACCCAATATGAGTATCTCCGGAACTAGAATGTTGCAAGAAGCTAAAAATTGATCTCAGACACCATTATGAAACGTAGGATGGCAACTTCTGGTTTCTGGAAAACAGCCAAAAATTGCCGATTTACGTCTAACATGACTATCTCCGGATCTATAATGATACACAGCAGCTAAAATCGACCGCAGACCCCATTTTGGATTCTAGGTTGGCGATTTCCGGTTACTGGGAAACAGCCGAAAATTATCGAATAACACCCAATATGTGTGTTTCTTAAACCATTATGACGCTCAGAGGCCAGAAATAATCTTAAATACCATTTTGAAATTCAAGACGGCGACTTCCGGTTTGTGAAAAACAGCCTAAAATAACCAAATACCATCCAATATGAGTATCCCTGGAACCAAAAAGATACAATGAGCTAACAATTGACCTCAGGCACCTTTTAAATTGCTGAATGGCATCTTCTAGGAAACAGTCGAAAATGAGCGAATAATACTCAATATGGATATTTCCGTAATCGAGATGATGCATAGAAACCAAATATTGACCCTGGACACCATTTTGAATTTAAAGACAACCACTTTTAGTTTTTGGAAAACAACCAAAATATCTAAATACCTCCCAATATGGGTTTTTCCGGTGTCAGATTGAGGCCAGAAAATCTGCTGAAAATTACCGAATACCACCCAATATGAATGCATTCAGAATTAAGACGATGTACAGAAGCCAAAAGTCGAGGATGTTGTCATTTCGATAAACCAATCATTCGAAACGATTTGAATGGCTTTGATCATATCCTATGGCCGATTCGTCGTGCATTTGCAGACTTTAAACACATCGCAAGCAAGGAATTTGGAACGTTCAAATAGTACGATACCAAATTTAAATTATGTTGAGGCAACATTTATCAATCAAAGCAAGTATAGTTTTAAATAGTTTTTGAATTTCTTTTCTTCTATTTTCTCTTGTTATTTGTAAGTTTGAGAGAAAACTCGTTCGTATGACAATAGTTATGTTCAAATAAGTCACGTAATCTTTGAGATAATAGACTTTCGTTGTTTTATTAAAAATTTTATACGTAACGATTGCCAAAGTTCGATTATAATCAATTGTAATGGGAACGTACAGGGCAGCCAAACTTTGAAATCACGTGTTCAATCATAATTCATCATTTAACTTTTAACTAGCCCGCTCATCTTATAAAAATATTGATCAGATCGGTTGTGTAGTTTCTGACATAATGAAGTTTCGTGATTTTCACATTTCGGTACATTACAGACGAAGTTACAGTTCGATTACAGTAAAATTCAATAGGTTTTTATGAGGTAGCTGGACTTCTTAATTTACACTAATTTTGTGGAAATCGGGTCAGCCATCTCTGAGAAAAGTGAGTGAGTTTCTTTTCAAAGCTGACCAGTTCCTACTAGGAAGTTTCACGGGTAACAAAATACAGCCGGCAGCAGAAGTCAATGGCTATGCAGCTCTACGCAGTAGCTGGAAGCTAGCCCAATTTATCACCGGAGAAATTGGAACCACTATTCACAATATTAAGTAAGTTAATATTAAAATTACTATTTGCGGCATTAATTGCGAACTAAAAACAAATTTAAATTATAGGTTATAGCCATACAAAAAACGCGCGGCAATCGATACGATTCTTATATTCGCAAAGATTCTTACACTAAAATTATGAGTAAAACTAACACTACCTATAAACAATGCATTAAAATATATTTCCTAATTTCAGCTTGAAGCTAACGCTATAAAAAAGTGTTTACTCTCGGAATCGTGTTTATAACCTCCCACCCCCACACCCCTTTTTTGAAAATTGGGAACATTGTTGATTTTTTTTCCAGCGCTCTGGAAACACTCCTTGCGCCATATTAATATTAATGGAGCACAAAAAGGAGTAGCACATTTTTTTTTAATACACTGGCAGGAATTCCGTTTGGACCAGGTATCATAGATGACTTTAATTTCTTTATTGCAAGCATGATATCATCGTCGATGAATCGAATATTGCCTATATTCATTACATTGTTTGGAACGTTTTGAAGAGCATTTTCTACCTGTACAGCGCTAGCAGGGGATGCGTTGAATGCACTAGAGAAGTGCTTGGCAAACAAGTTGCATATGCCATCGCGAGTGTTTGTAACTTCTCCTTCCAAAAACATTTGCGAAGGGAGTCCGCTTTCCTTCCGTTTGTCATTAACAAAGGCCAAGAAACCTTTGAGGTTTCTTCTGAGGTTTGACTGTACACGTAGGATGTACTGTGAATAAAGGATACGGTCATAAGCTCTGTAGTTATTACTGGCCTGGGTGAAGTCTCGCTTTGTCAAGGGATTCCGTTGATGTGTGTATCTGCGAAGTGCTTTTGCTCTCAAACGTTTCAGTTTTTTCAACCGCTGATTAGACCAGGGTGGTTTCGGTCTGGGACGAGGAGCTGGAACGTGAAGACTGAACAGCTGAAGTAAAATAGTTGAGAGCCTTTCTACAGCAAGATTAACATCCGTAGCATGATTTAGTGCCGTTTCCCAGTTGATTGCTTGTAACGAATCCATTAGTGCAATAAAATCTGCTTTGACAAAATTAAATTCCCTATCTTCGGGCGTATCATCAAATTCAACTGGCTGTTCAAGTTCGTCATGAGTACACAAATTACGCCTGGATGCAAATCGGTTTGATACAACAATAAGGACACCACCACCTCGCATTTTCCCAGATCTAGCTGCATCACGATCAGTGCGGTATACATTATATTGTGTTCCAAATAGCTGCACTGAGTTAATTTCACTGTTCAGCCATGTCTCGGACGAAACAATAACATCGTGTTCCGAGTCAAGCGTCACCAGGAACAGATCATCTATTTGTTCGTGATCCCATCACGTTCTGGTAGTAAATCTTTATATTACCAATCACAGCGGTCCTAGAAGCGGAAGTTTCGTCAGCGGTTGAAGCGTTCAAACTAAGCGGGTACTTGCCGTTTACAGCGGGTTGGAGAACCCCTTCACCACACCCACGCACTGGACCGGGACGGCTGATGATCGCTGGTGGCAGTGGCTCGACAGTGGAGGGGGGGTTGGGGGTTTCCATAAGGCTAACTTCGTTGCGTCCCAGTATCCGATAGGCAGAAGTAGACAAGGCGAATAAAGATAATCTTGATGACATGGTACTGGAAATTTTATCGCAAAATGGCACTGTTTCGGTCGCCGGAAGTCGGGAATAAAGGGGTGAAGCAACACTGCAAATTGGATGAAATTCAGGACACGAAGAAGCTCTAATAAAATCATACTTGCCTAAGCGAGCAAGTTGGAAAGCCTCTTCACCAACTCCGAACACAGGAACGGAACGACTTGGATGGCCGGAACAGACTGCTGAAGACGAAGGAGAACGATAGTTGTCAACTGTGTCGGGTGGCTCAGAGGCTTCCATCATGCGATATGGCGTGCGTTCGGTTGTCGTCAGTTCTCGGTGGAAGAAGGAATTTAATATTGCGTTGAAACTGCATCGATCCGGGGGGTCCCAACGTCGATTCGTGGAATTTTCGCAGGTCCCCAAAAATCCCACTCAGCTTTCAAATTTTCAAATTCTCTGAAGAAAATTCCTTTTGGCCAAACAGATGGGTCAAGTGCTTTATCCTTCAACTCCTTTTCTATTCCTACTTTGAATGAAATGAAAGCATACTGATTCAAATCAGCATCTTTACGCACAAGCTTCCGAACATCGACTGGCTGTTGAGTTTCCAAGCATTGTTTCACTAGCTCGGAAATATCTGCTTCTGAGACATGACGAGCAATTCTGGAGCAATAAAGCCAGAATTTTTGGGCCGGTTTTGCAACAGTTGCTACTATTGTGCTTCCCATATCAACCGATTTTGTTTGATTGAGTATCTCCGGAACCAGAAAGATGCACAGAAGCTACAAATTGATCACAAACACAATCTTGAATTTAAAGATTGTGACTTCCGGTGTCTGGCAAACAGCCGGAAATGAACAAATATCGTTGAATATGGATGTTTTCGGAACCAGAATTACGCCCAGATGACAGAAATTGATTTCACGGCAATTTTAAAGTCCAAAATGACGACTTTCGGTTTCTAAAAAACAGCCCAAAGTGACCACCCAATATGAGTATCTCCGGAACTAGAATGTTGCAAGAAGCTAAAAATTGATCTCAGACACCATTATGAAACGTAGGATGGCAACTTCTGGTTTCTGGAAAACAGCTAAAAATTGCCGATTTACGTCTAACATGACTATCTCCGGATCTATAATGATACACAGCAGCTGAAATCGACCGCAGACCCCATTTTAGATTCTAGGTTGGCGATTTCCGGTTACTGGGAAACAGCCGAAAATTATCGAATAACACCCAATATGTGTGTTTCTTAAACCATTATGACGCTCAGAGGCCAGAAATAATCTTAAATACCATTTTGAAATTCAAGACGGCGACTTCCGGTTTGTGAAAAACAGCCTAAAATAACCAAATACCATCCAATATGAGTATCCCTGGAACCAGAAAGATACAATGAGCTAACAATTGACCTCAGGCACCTTTTAAATTGCTGAATGGCATCTTCTAGGAAACAGTCGAAAATGATCGAATAATACTCAATATGGATATTTCCGTAATCGAGATGATGCATAGAAACCAAATATTGACCCTGGACACCATTTTGAATTTAAAGACAACCACTTTTAGTTTTTGGAAAACAACCAAAATATCTAAATACCTCCCAATATGGGTTTTTCCGGTGTCAGATTGAGGCCAGAAAATCTGCTGAAAATTACCGAATACCACCCAATATGAATGCATTCAGAATTAAGACGATGTACAGAAGCCAAAAGTCGAGGATGTTGTCATTTCGATAAACCAATCATTCGAAACGATTTGAATGGCTTTGATCATATCCTATGGCCGATTCGTCGTGCATTTGCAGACTTTAAACACATCGCAAGCAAGGAATTTGGAACGTTCAAATAGTACGATACCAAATTTAAATTATGTTGAGGCAACATTTATCAATCAAAGCAAGTATAGTTTTAAATAGTTTTTGAATTTCTTTTCTTCTATTTTCTCTTGTTATTTGTAAGTTTGAGAGAAAACTCGTTCGTATGACACTAGTTATGTTCAAATAAGTCACGTAATCTTTGAGATAATAGACTTTCGTTGTTTTATTAAAAATTTTATACGTAACGATTGCCAAAGTTCGATTATAATCAAATGTAATGGGAACGTACAAGGCTGCCAAACTTTGAAATCACGTGTTCAATCATAATTCATCATTTAACTTTTAACTAGCCCGCTCATCTTATAAAAATATTGATCAGATCGGTTGTGTAGTTTCTGACATAATGAAGTTTCGTGATTTTCACATTTCGGTACATTACAGACGAAGTTACAGTTCGATTACAGTAAAATTCAATAGGTTTTTATGAGGTAGCTGGACTTCTTAATTTACACTAATTTTGTGGAAATCGGGTCAGCCATCTCTGAGAAAAGTGAGTGAGTTTCTTTTCAAAGCTGGATTTCACATTTTTAAACATAACAGGCAAAGTAATAGTCCGATTGCAAAACAAATCAATAGGGTCTTATGAGGCAACTAGACCTTCCATTTAACACTGATTTTATGAAAATCGGTCCAGCCATCTCTGAGAAACATGAGTGAGAATAAACAGTCTTTAGAACACGTTTCTTTTCATAACTTTTGAACCACAAGTTCAATCTTTATAAAATTCAAAAGTTATGGGTATTTCACGTATTTGAAACCAATTTTGTTCAAATCGGTTGGGTGGTTTTAGAGATAATGATGTTTCATGATTTTTACATTTTTATGCATAATTTCTAAACTAAGAATTCGATTACAATAAAATTGAATAGAGTCTTATAGGACAACAAGACCTTTCATTTGTAATAGATTTAATGAGAAAAGTGATGTTTTTTTTTATGTTTTAAATTAGTTTATTTGACACGGCACGATACATTTTCTGTTTTACTGAGCCAAGTACAATTCGTTTTAATTCTACGTTAGCAGGGAAAAGAGGGAGGCCTTTTCTTTATTCTCGCGGCCGACTACGAGCTAGTGGGGATTTAAGGTGAGAGGAGGGGAGATACAATTTTGACTTAAAACTATTTTGGAACTTTGTTTTTCAACTGGTAGAGCAATTGTATTCTTGTTTGTTGTGGGTTCAAAATATTTGTGTAAGCATAGTTGCGGGCTCTTCGTTTCCGTGTCTTCAGCATAGCATATTTGTATCCTTAATCTGACAAATAGACAAAGAAAATTTTAAATTTTAATGTCAGCGTTTTTCAGAAAGCAGTATAACTGTGTCATGTACTGGAGATCACCGCTTCCCAGAATGTCTCTAACGGGTACGTTCGGTTGTTTTCCTCGGGCCCGAAGGGAATCTATAAGCTCGGACCTAACACCACAGTATTCGGTACACGACCAAACAACATGCTCGATGTCATGGTGGCCATCGCCACAAACGCAGTGATTACTGTCTACAAGCCCTATACGAAAGAGATGCGTGTTTAACGTGTAGTGATTGGACATAAGTCTAGACATCACGCGAATGAAGTCCCGACCTACATCCAACCCCTTGAACCATGCTTTCGTCGATACCTTAGGAAAAATGGAATGTAGCCACCGTCCCAGTTCATCTGAGTTCCATGATGATTGCCAACTGTTGAGTGTTCTCTGACGCAAAATGCTATAAAATTCATCATAAGCAATTGGTCTTTCATAAATATCGCCATCAATAGCACCCACCTTAGCTAAAGAGTCAGCCTTTTCGTTACCCGGAATCGAGCAATGAGAAGGGACCCACGCTAAGGTAACCCGGTAATTTTTATCTGTTAAAGCACTTAAAAACCACCGTATTTTCCCCAGGAAATACGGGGTGTGCTTCACAGGCTTCATCGATCGCAGAGCCTCAATATAACTGAGACTGTCTGTGAAGATGAAGTAGTGGTCTGTGGGTAGGGTTTCGATGATTCCAAGAGAGTACTGAATAGCAGCAAGTTCTGCGACGTACACGGAGGCCGGAGCATCGAGTTTGTAGGAGGCGGTAAAATTTTCGTGGAAAACACCGATGCCAGTGGACTCATCTAGATTAGATCCGTCAGTGTAAAACCTTTTATCATAACTAACATGTTTGAACTTATTCGAAAAAATCTTAGGGATCTCTTGGGGTCGCAATTGATCCGGGATACCAGAAATGTCTTGTTTCATGGTGGTGTCGAAAAATATAGCATTATTAGAAGTATCTAAAAGTGCGACATTGGAGGAATCGTATGAAGAAGGATTAATATCTTGAGCCATATAGTCAAAATATAAAGTCATAAATCTGGATTGAAATTGAAGGTCGACCAACCTCTCGAAATTTTCAATTACTAATGGGTTCCTAACTGTGCATCGAATTAGCAACCGGTAAGAGAGATTCCAGAAACGATGTTTCAACGGAAGAATACCCGCTAACACTTCAAGACTCATCGTATGGGTCGACTGCATGCAACCTAAGGCAATACGCAAACAACGATATTGTATTCTCTCTAATTTTATAATGTGCGTGTTCGCGGCGGAGCGGAAGCAGAAACAGCCGTACTCAAGAACTGACAATATCGTTGTTTGGTAAAGCCTTAGAAGGTCTCCTGGGTGGGCTCCCCACCAGGTTCCGGTAATCGTACGAAGAAAATTAATCCTCTGTTGGCATTTTCGTGTCAGATACCTAATATGACAAGCCCAGGTGCATTTAGAGTCGAACCAGACCCCGAGATATTTAGCGACTAAAACCTGAGAGATTGTTTTACCCGTTAGTAGGAGCTGCAGCTGAGCTGGGTTATGCTTCCTAGAAAAAACGACCAACTCAGTTTTCTCCGGAGAGAATTCGATACCCAGCTTAAGAGCCCATTCAGACAAATTGTCTAAGGTATCTTGCAATGGTCCTTGCAGATCGCTAGCCTCGCTACCAGTTATGGATACAACGCTATCGTCTGCAAGTTGCCTTAGCGTGCATGAATTTGCAAGACATTCATCGATGTCATTGACGTAAAAATTATATAAGAGAGGACTTAAACATGAGCCCTGGGGAAGGCCCATGTAACTAATTCGGGAAGTTGTCGAATCGCCATGTGAGAAATACATATGCTTTTCTGACAACAGATTGAGCAAAAAGTTATTCAAATTTAGTGAAAGTCCCTGCGAATGAAGTTTCGCGCTTGAAACTTCTACAGAGACAGAGTCAAAAGCCCCCTTAATATCCAAGAACGCAGAAGCCATTTGCTCTTTTCGAGCAAATGCGAGTTGAATTTCAGTAGAAAGCAACGCTAGGCAATCGTTCGTCCCTTTGCCCCGGCGAAAGCCAAATTGAGTATCTGAAAGTAAACCGTTTGTTTCGACCCATTTGTCTAACCGTAAGAGGATCATTTTCTCCATTAATTTCCGGAGGCAAGAGAGCATTGCAATCGGCCTATATGAATTGTGATCAGAGGCAGGTTTCCCGGGTTTCCGAATAGCAATGACTTTTACCTCCCTCCAGTCATGCGGAACAATATTTAGCTCAAGAAACTTGTTGAACAAGTCCAACAAGCGTCTTTTTGCAGAGTCGGGTAGATTCTTCAACAGGTTGAATTTTATTCTATCTAACCCTGGAGCCTTATTGTTGCACGACAGGAGAGCCATTGAAAATTCCAACATCGAAAATGGAGGCTCTTCCGTAGTTACTATAAACGCGTCGCGAAAGGTTTTCTGTTCCGGTACAGAGTCCGGACAGACCTTTTTGGCAAAATCGAGTATCCAGCGATCTGAATACTCCTCACTCTCATTCGAAGCGTCACGGTTCCGCATGCGCCTGGCGGTATCCCAAAGAGTGCTCATCGCTGTTTCCCTCGACAACGCGTTTACGAACCGCCGCCAGTACCCGCGTTTTTTCGCCTTTACTAAGCTCTTCATCTGCCTGCCCAGTGCCTCGTACTTTCGTAGTAGGTTGACAGTGCCGTACTCCCGGTAGTCCTTATACGCCGCGGACCTTCGCGCGTACAGCTCAGAGCACTCTTTGTCCCACCATTTGTTGGGAGGGCGTTGTCTAATCGTTACCCCGGGTATCGGTTTCGTCTGAGCTTGCGTCGCGGCGTCGATTATCAAGCCAGCTAAGAACGCGTATTCTTCCTCCGGAGGAAGTTCCTCGTGAGTCTCGATAGATTCCGCTATAATAGACTCATAACGCTTCCAATCAATATTACGTGTAAGGTCGTAGGAAATATTGATTGGGTTCGGGGGAGTTGAACCATTAGCAATTGATATAACGATTGGAAGATGATCACTACCGTGGGGACCGTTGATTACTTTCCACTGGCAATCTAACGCTAGTGATGTCGAGCAGAGGGATAGGTCAAGCACGCTTTCACGTGCCGGAGGATTAGGTACGCGTGTCGCTTCCCCAGTATTCAAAACTGTCATATTGAAGTCGTCGATCAAGTTACAGATTAAAGAAGATCGGTTGTCGTCGTACAGCGACCCCCATAGCGAACAGTGAGAGTTAAAATCTCCCAAAATCAAAAAAGGTGCGGGAAGCAATTCTGCTATATCAAGGAGTTGCCTCTGTTCAATCCGCGCGGATGGGGGAATATATAACGAAACAAGGCAAAGGTCTTTTCCATTCATATTCGTTTGAATGGCAACAACTTCAATATTCGAGATCGAGGGGAGGTCAATTCTGAAAAAAGAATAGCACTTTTTGATCCCTAAAAGTACCCCTCCACCGTGTGAGTCTCGATCTCGACGAATGATGTTAAAATCGTGGAAATTAAGTTGGTCATTTGAATTGAGAAAAGTTTCACAAAGCGCGAACGCATCACAATTGTATGTGTTTATCAAATGTGAAAATAAATCAAATTTGGGGATGATACTTCTGCAGTTCCACTGTAACACAGTGACAAAATTCCTAACCTCTTTCAACGAATTAGTCATCGAAAGATACGATAGCTGAAATGAGGGGCCAAGTTGCTGTGAGTTGCTTCAAAAAGGTTTTCACTGTTGGGAGAAGGGCAAGAAGAATGTTTTGAAGGGGATCTGGTATGTTGAATGTTTTAAATATCCAGTCCACAATATCAGAGAATTTTATGAACCCTGTTTCTTTTATGTCTTCTGATCGAGAAATGGGTGCCCGAGGGGTTTTTGGTGCCCCAGGAAGCGGTGGGTACTCCTGGTTTGATTTGAAATTAAAACCGGGGGGTACTTGCTTCGGTTTTTCTTCACCGCTTCCTTTTTGTGTTGTCTTATTGGTCATTCCGCTAGGGGTTATCTTACGACCTTTACGAGAAAGATTAGGAGAGTTGAGCATTCTCCTCTTCCTAGATCCCTCTGGCAAGGCATAGGAACACCCTTCGACGGGATCGTCAGATGTACCCTCATCGGTTGGCAAAAAGGAAAAGATGTTTCCTGTCGAGGGTGGCTCAGCCCTCTTAAGCATTTCTGCAAAAAAGCGCTTTGATCGTTCCTTAAGGGAACGCTTAATTTTTTCCTCGCGCTGTTTGTACGCGGGACATGCCGGAAGGTCATGCCGAGTTCCCTCGCAATAAAGACACTTTTCAGTATCCCCACTGCAAGCGTTCTCAGCATGATTGCCTCCGCACTTGCTACAGCGTGCCTTGTTGCAGCAGTAGGTGGCTGTGTGACCTAACTGCTTACAGTTTTGGCAATGCATGACCCGCGGTACGAACAGGCGTACAGGTAGACGAACCCTGTCCAAGCGGACGTAGTTCGGCAGCGCG
>NC_073694.1:107104871-107159884 GCF_029784165.1 Wyeomyia smithii
AAGAATGAGTACCGTTAAAGGTGTTAACAGAGGCAGCGTGATGACGTCGTCGCGTGATCCAGATAGGCGTCCACTATCGGCCAAGGGGGTCATCACCGCCCGGACACACTCCACCCGCAAGATTTTCGCAACACAATACGAGTAGTTGCGCAGCGGACGGACAGACACATAACATACGCGATTGTGGATTTATAATTTGAAATAATGAAAAGATTTAATGTTTGAAAATGAAAAAAATGAAAAAACAATATGTTGCACCAATGACAAGGAATATTATATAGAAACAAATATGTAAATCACTATTTACATATTTGTTTCTATATAATATTCCTTGTCATTGGTGCAACATATTGTTTTTTCATTTTTTTCATTTTCAAACATTAAATCTTTTCATTATTTTAAATTATAAATCCACAATCGCGTATGTTATGTGTCTGTCCGTCCGCTGCGCAACTACTCGTATTGTGTTGCGAAAATCTTGCGGGTGGAGTGTGTCCGGGCGGTGATGACCCCCTTGGCCGATAGTGGACGCCTATCTGGATCACGCGACGACGTCATCACGCTGCCTCTGTTAACACCTTTAACGGTACTCATTCTTTATTAGCGCACTTCTGCACGCCGGGTTGTTTGTTTGCACTGCCTTGCTGCGACACTCGCTGCGCTATGTGTAATCGTCATTTTTAGATGTAATCCATTTGGCAATAAGTTTGAGTGCCGATGGACTGCTCGTCAACAGCTGATTCGTGTTCTTTGACCAAGTTTTGTTTTATTTGTCGGCGGTGTCAATTTACCGCGTACTGCTATGCGCTTATGTAGAATTGCGCTTTATGCATCTGTATGCGTTGGGGAGAATCATACTAACGAAGTTCTCCCGGGTTGGTTAGGGCCTCGCTTTGACTTGGCCTACATTCGTTTCTTCCTCTGTTGGGGTAGGTTGCGTGTCTTGCCCCGCTACCTGTCTCATATATGATGATCCATGGATCGATTTGCCTTGCTCCATCCTTTTTTCAGTTTACAGCGAAAACTTCCTTCGCCTGCCTTGTAATCATCTGCTCGTTTGTCAGCCTCGTAAACCTCTGCTCGTGGCCACTCCTGGGTACCCGCCGGCCGTTGACACCCCTCCGCTCAACTCCCCGCACTCGGCTACCTCCTAAGTCCTTCTGGGGCTGTATCGTAGTTGTCTTCAACGATCTGGATCACGTCTTCGTTATCTCCGTTTAGCTGCTGGTGTTGTGTTATCTTGAATGCTAACCCTGCTAAGCAAGTGGTGCATATTTTTTTTGCTATTATTTCATCAATTCTTTTTTGTTTTGGTACTTTTTTCCCACGTTTTGTTTAAAATTATTTCACTCGCGTACGGGCTTTTTACATTCTATTATCTGCCCTATGCTTCTATTTACAATCTATGCCTGTATTTCTTTTTCTTCTCGGATGACATAATTTGGTTTCTCTTCCCCTATTAAGACGTACCCTATTTGTTATTTCACTCGCGTACGGGCTTTTTACATTCTATTATCTGCCCTATGCTTCTATTTACAATCTATGCCTGTATTTCTTTTTCTTCTCTGATGACATAATTTGGTTTCTCTTCCCCTATTAAGACGTACCCTATTTGTTTTAGCCGATTTTACAAACATAACATTTCAAATGTGCATTCTCTTCATAAAAAAAAAACTTTCAACTTTGATATTTGATATTTTTCTTTTTTAAATTAAAAATCATTTCGATACATACCAATACGATTTATAAATTAATATAAATATTTGATTAATTAATTAAATCTCGTTCTCATGAGGTATTTTGTTCACTACATCATTTTCCCATGTTAACATTCGCATTTTATATAAAAAAAACCTAAATTAATCATGTAGCGGTCAGACCCAGCCTTCTCATTCAAACTTTTATTTGTAAAAATAGATTTACATGAACGCTTCATTCCAATAAATATATATTCTTTCTTTAGGTTCTAAAATATTGATGTTATAATCTATATATATAAAAATGCAGTCCGGTCTGTCTGTTTGTCTGATCCATATAGGCTCGAAAACTATCGAACCGATCGAAGTGAAAAATCGTATGTAGGGTTTTTTGGTGCCGATAAAGGTTCCTATGATAGTTTGAGACCCCTCCCTCTTCTGGAAGGGAGGGGTCCCATACAAATGAAATATAAGTTTCTGCACAACTCAAGAACAAACCAAGCAAATGAATCCGAATTTAGCATGTGGATATTTTAAGAGGTAACAAATATGTGCATAATAGTTGTACGCCCCTCCCATACAAATGAAACACAGATTTCTGCACACCTCGAGAACTAATCAACTAAATGGAACCGAATTCGGAAGGTAAATGTTTTTAGTGGTAGAAAATATGTCCATAATGTTTTGACATCCCTTCTTCTTTTGTAAAGGAGGGGTGCCATACAAATGAAACACAAATTTCTGCACATCTCGAGAACTAACCATCTAAATGGAACCAAATTTGGCATGTGAATGTTTTTAGAGGTAGCCAATATGTGCATAATGGTTTGATACCCCTCCCTCTTCTTTTAGGGAGGGGTCCCATACAAATGAAACATAAAATTCGCACAGCTCAAGAACCAATCAAGAAAATACAACCAAGTTTGGTATGTGTATGTTTTCAGAGGTAACAAATGTGTCAATAATGGTTTCTGCACAAATTTCTGCACATCTCGCGAACTAATCAACTAAATGGAACCATACTTGGCAGGTGAATGTTTTTAGTGGTAACAAATATGTTCCATAATCGACCTCAGGCAACATTTTGGATTGTAAGATGGCAACTTCCGGTTTCTGGAAAACAGCCGAAAATGGCCGATTTCCACCCAATATAATAATATCCGGATCTAGAATGTTACGCAGGAGCTAAAATCGACCACTGATACCATTTTGAATTCTAAGATGGAGACTTCCGGTTTCTGAAAAACAGTTGAAAATGACCATATACCACCCAATATGAGTGTTTCCTTAACCGTTCAAAATTCAGAAATTGTCTCCAAATGCCATTATGAAATTCCAAATGGCGACTTCCGGTTTGGGAAAAACAGTGGCAAACGACCAAATACCACCCCATTTGGGTATTTCCGGAATTGTAATGATGCATTGGAGTCACAAATCGACTTCAGACAACATTTTGAATTGTAAGATAGCAACTTCCGGTTTCTGGAAAACAGCTTGAAATGAACGATTCCCATTAAATATGAGTATCTCCAGAACCAGAAAGATGCACAGAAGCCACAAATTGATCGCAGACACAATCTTGAATTTTAAGATGGTGACTTCCGGTATCTGGGAAACAGCCGAAAATGACCAAATACCGTGGAATGGGGTGAAATTGGTCAGTGGGGTGAAGTTGATCACCTGAAAATTCGTGATAAAAAATACTAAACAAAAGATATTGCTCTTACAACACTAGGCAATGTTAACGTGTGCTTAAACGCAACTTTTGCATGATTCACATACCTGTCAAAGTTAGCCTTGCATGCCCGGTGAAATTTTACATATTTTCGAAAAAAATCTTCTAACTCAGTCAAAACTCAATCAAATTTGATCAAATAAGTTTTCAAATAACAAAAAAAGTATTGAATTTACATAAAATAATCTTAGTTGAAGGTTAATTACGTTAAATTTGAAGAAGTGAGTAAAGTTTGATAAAATCTCAAAAAATGTAATTTTTAACAATGATCATTCCATACCATAAAAGAAATTCTGATGAATTCGCAGGAAACCACAAAAATTTTAATTTCAGAGCTAGTTTTTGAGCTTTTGCAACAAACCGAATTGAATTCGGTCTAACGACGATCAAATAAAAGCAAATTTAGCAACAGGCAGCTCGTGAACCAAAATAAATTTTAACGTGAAAATATCGTTATTTTCGTTTCCAAACTAGCTGTAAATGATATTTTTCAGCACAGAAATCATCATTTATCTTTAGCATAACGAAAAAAAAGCACATTTCCAAAAGAATGTATGGATTTCAATTTTGATCAATTTCACCCCAATTCACCTCATAGAATTATCGAATTTATTTCATTAAGTAGACGCTAGAAATGTCACCACTAGCCAAAGAGGTTCACTGTAGTACATACCAGTACTTGTTTTAAAATTATACTATTTTAGGAAAAATGTACATGAAGCTAGTTAATTGGAAATTGTTATAAAAATTGATCAATTTCACTCCTTTTCATTGTACCATTCAATATGAATGTTTTCGGAACCAGAATTACGCCCAGATGACAGAAAGTGACCAAATAACACCCAATATGAGTATCTTCGGAGCCATAATATTGCAAGAAGCTAAAAATTAATCTCAGAAACCATTATGAATTGTAGGATGCCAACTTCTGGTTTCTGGAAAACAGCCAAAAATGGCCGATTTCCGTCCATCCAATCCAATATGAGTATCTCTGGAACCAGAATGATGCAATGAGCTAACAATTGACCTCAGGCACCATTTTGAATTGCTAAATAGCAACTTCTAGAAAACAGTTGAAAATGGCCGAATCATACTGATAATGGATGTTTCCGTAGTCGAAATGATGCATAGAAACCAAACATTGACCATGGACACCATTTTGAATTTAAAGAAGACCACTTTTAGTTTCTGGAAAACAACCAAAACAACTGAATACCTCCCAATATGGGTATTTCCGGTGTCAGATTGATGCCAGAAAATTTGCGGAAAATGACCGAGTACCGCCCAATATGAATATGTTCAGAATTAAGGCGATGTACAGAAGCCAAAA
Organism: Wyeomyia smithii; assembly: GCF_029784165.1. Lineage (NCBI taxonomy): Eukaryota > Metazoa > Arthropoda > Insecta > Diptera > Culicidae > Wyeomyia > Wyeomyia smithii. The sequence continues at coordinate 107,109,634 of NC_073694.1, forward strand.
GTCAAGGATAGTACGATACCAAATTTAAATTATGTTGAGGCCACATATATCGATCATATCATTTCCATAACTTTTGAGCCATATCAACTTGTTATGAAGTTTGTTATTTGTAAGTTTGAGAGATGACTCGTTCGTATGACACTAGTTATGTTCAAATAAGTCATGTAATCTTTGAGATAAGAGCAAGATCGCGCCAAATGACCTATGGTCGAATATCGACCATTTTTGATTTGAATGAAACTTTGCACACGTATTTGGCTTAGCAAACCGAGCATTTTTCACAGATGGAGAGATTTTTTACACCCATGAGTTACATTCTAAAAAGGCGTATGCCTTTTGGCATAGGTTTAATTCGAAGCATTGTAGCCCAGAAACTGTTGGTTGTATAGAAAAACTGCCTGAGAATGAGTTGTAGGGAATTGAAAATGTACCATAAAAAACATACACTGTACAAAAAAAATTTTTTTTACCAAAAAAAATTAAAAATAAACAATAAACATTTCAGTTTAAAAAAAAGAGGTAATTTTTTTTAGTTTTCTTTTAAAGAAACTTGATGTTGATACGCAACTTTTTAATAAAAAAGTCCAGGATGGAGAAATGAAAAATAATTTTTTTATGGTAGATTAATTTTTTTTATAAAAATTCTAATTTAAACATTTTTCTAAATATTTGTATTCTGATGATTTTAAAAGATGCAGAGAGTAATTTTCAATCAAAAAGCTCTTGATAGTAAACATTCTAAAGGCATCGGCTTTCGAGCTATTTTTAATTTAAGCTCGAAAAATTATTAATATTTCGGAAAATACACGTTTTTCTTAATTTGTCCATGGTTCTCCAGCAAAAACCATACGTTCATTGGAATGCTTGATCAAAAATATACAATTCATTCTTTGACAACAAAACGATTTGATAAATAACTCAAGCGCCAAATCTTAGCCTACCTACACGTTCCCCCTTGCCGAATGTTATATAAAAAAATATGTTTGTCGTGCAACACTACCTACTTGTTTACTAACAATAACTGTTTGTAAAGTACGCAACCAATGACTACTGGGTTACCTATAATATATGTTTTCGTATATAAATACGATTGCACTACTCCAGATGTGTTAGTAACAGTTTGCATTTTGTGAAGATGAATAAAGTGAAAATGGAATACACCAAGCCCAAATGCTGTAAACCCTTTCCTGATCATCGGTGCTCATCAAGCTTACGCAAATTAAACGAAAACGTTATTGCAAAATTAAAAATATTGAACAGTCAAGCTCATTTCAATACGTCTTTGTCAATTTGTGATTTGTGTAGTTATTGGAATGATAGCCAAGCCACCCTTCATCCCTTCGTTGGTCACTATTCAGAATCTGGAACACTTAAGAATATCAGCTTCATCATAATATCGGAAGTACTCCATCATGATACTGTTGCGGTTCAGGTGTTCATTGCCAAATTAATGAGTTTTTTGAAAACAACAATAGAGTTGAAAAAAGCGATATTAATATTTGATGGAGCTGCCTCACAATATAAAAATAGAAAAAACTTTGCAAGTCTTTGCAAGTTCAAAACAAAATATAACGTCGATGCAGAGTCGCATTTTTTGCGACTTCTCATGTTAAAGGTCCATGCGATGCAATTGGTGGCATATTAAAACGAATGGCTCGTTTGTCAGCCTCGTAAACCTCTGCTCGTGGCCACTCCTGGGTACCCGCCGGCCGTTGACACCCCTCCGCTCAACTCCCCGCACTCGGCTACCTCCTAAGTCCTTCTGGGGCTGTATCGTAGTTGTCTTCAACGATCTGGATCACGTCTTCGTTATCTCCGTTTAGCTGCTGGTGTTGTGTTATCTTGAATGCTAACCCTGCTAAGCAAGTGGTGCATATTTTTTTTGCTATTATTTCATCAATTCTTTTTTGTTCTGGTACTTTTTTCCCACGTTTTGTTTAAAATTATTTCACTCGCGTACGGGCTTTTTACATTCTATTATCTGCCCTATGCTTCTATTTACAATCTATGCCTGTATTTCTTTTTCTTCTCGGATGACATAATTTGGTTTCTCTTCCCCTTTTAAGACGTACCCTATTTGTTTTAGCCGATTTTACAAACATAACATTTCAAATGTGCATTCTCTTCATAAAAAAAAACTTTCAACTTTGATATTTGATATTTTTCTTTTTTAAATTAAAAATCATTTCGATACATACCAATACGATTTATAAATTAATATAAATATTTGATTAATTAATCAAATCTCGTTTTCATGAGGTATTTTGTTCACTACATCATTTTCCCATGTTAACATTCGCATTTTATATAAAAAAAAACCTAAATTAATCATGTAGCGGTCAGACCCAGCCTTCTCATTCAAACTTTTATTTGTAAAAATAGATTTACATGAACGCTTCATTCCAATAAATATATATTCTTTCTTTAGGTTCTAAAATATTGATGTTATAATCTATATATATAAAAATGCAGTCCGGTCTGTCTGTTTGTCTGATCCATATAGGCTCGAAAACTATCGAACCGATCGACGTGAAAAATTGTATGTAGGGGTTTTTGGTGCCGATAAAGGTTCTATGATAATTTGAGACCCCTCCCTCTTCTGGAAGGGAGGGGTCCCATACAAATGAAATATAAGTTTCTGCACAACTCAAGAACAAACCAAGCAAATGAATCCGAATTTAGCATGTGGATATTTTAAGAGGTAACAAATATGTGCATAATAGTTGTACGCCCCTCCCATACAAATGAAACACAGATTTCTGCACACCTCGAGAACTAATCAACTAAATGGAACCAAATTCGGAAGGTAAATGTTTTTAGTGGTAGAAAATATGTCCATAATGTTTTGACATCCCTTCTTCTTTCGTAAAGGAGGGGTGCCATACAAATGAAACACAAATTCCTGCACATCTCGAGAACTAACCATCTAAATGGAACCAAATTTGGCATGTGAATGTTTTTAGAGGTAGCCAATATGTGCATAATGGTTTGATACCCCTCCCTCTTCTTTTAGGGAGGGGTCCCATACAAATGAAACATAAAATTCGCACAGCTCAAGAACCAATCAAGAAAATACAACCAAGTTTGGTATGTGTATGTTTTCAGAGGTAACAAATGTGTCAATAATGGTTTCTGCACAAATTTCTGCACATCTCGCGAACTAATCAACTAAATGGAACCATACTTGGCAGGTGAATGTTTTTAGTGGTAACAAATATGTTCCATAATCGACCTCAGGCAACATTTTGGATTGTAAGATGGCAACTTCCGGTTTCTGGAAAACAGCCGAAAATGGCCGATTTCCACCCAATATAAAATATCCGGATCTAGAATGATACGCAGGAGCTAAAATCGACCACAGATACCATTTTGAATTCTAAGATGGAGACTTCCGGTTTCTGAAAAACAGTTGAAAATGACCAAATACCACCCAATATGAGTGTTTCCTTAACCGTTCAAAATTCAGAAATTATCTCCAAATGCCATTATGAAATTCCAAATGGCGACTTCCGGTTTGGGAAAAACAGTGGCAAACGACCAAATACCACCCCATTTGGGTATTTCCGGAATTGTAATGATGCATTGGAGTCACAAATCGACTTCAGACAACATTTTGAATTGTAAGATAGCAACTTCCGGTTTCAGTGCGTCTTGAACTGTCCTACAGATCAGACGTTTTTTCGGTTGCTTGTGGACTGGTCTTTGACTGCCTATAGCTTCAAAGTTTGTGTTTTGTCAGTGTGTCTTTTAAAGATTACCTGAAAGTTATTTCCCATCAGTCTTTCTCAAGACTACCTACTTTTGAATTTAACATTTGTTTAAACTTTTTTCGTATCACCTGAAATGGCTGGACGGAAAAAGAAACCTCGCATCGCTGCGGGGAGGAAAAGAGAGGCATCTCTTTCTGACACATCGAGTGTCTGTAGTGACAATCCTTTTGATATTTTGCCTGAGCAAGAAGCTGGTGAAATGGAAGTTATTAATAATGAAACTATACAAAATATAAAATCTTTAAAAAAGGAGAAAGTTCCACCTATTGTTGTAACTATTTCTTCTGAATTTAATATATTCAAGAAGGAACTTTCAACGTTTGTTTCTGACGTTAAAGTTACCTATCAAATTGGCCGTAGAGGTGAATGCCGCTTATTAGCCGACTCAGTAAAGGGTCGTGATCGTCTTGTTCAGTATTTAACTGACAAGATGTACAAATTTTTTACATATGACACCAAGAACACCAAGCCGTTCAAGGTTGTCTTGAAAGGTCTCACCAACGATCAAACCGTTGATGAGATCAAACTTACTTTAACAGAATTACTTGGCATAGCCCCTACCCAAGTAATTCTAATGAAACAAAAATCACGAGGCGAAAACAGTCAGAGAACTGGAATTTCCCTTGTTAATTATTTAATTCATTTTAACCGCAATGAGGTTAACAACTTAAAATTTTTTGAAAAAGCACATGCTTTGTATAATGTGCGTGTAAAGTGGGAAATTTATAGGAAGTATGGCGGAGGTGAAAAGCATATCACCCAATGCCGTACTTGCCAACGTTATGGCCATGGTTCCAAATTCTGTAACATGGACCAAAAATGTCTTAATTGTGGAGACTCTTCTCACAAAAAGGACACATGTCCTGTGAAAGAGAGTAAAAATTTTCGCTGTGCGAATTGTAACGGCAACCATATGTCAAATTTTTATCAATGCCCAGTCCGTTTAGCAATTGTTAAGGCAAGGCAAGGTAAACAAAATTCAATTTCTCAATTAAAACCAACTTCAAAACAAAATTCTCCAAGCGTACCAGTGACGCATAGTTTACCTACTCCTTTGCATACCCGTTTAACTTATGCACAGGTTACAGGTAGTTCGAACATTATACCGCCTAGTGTTGGTAGTTCGAAAATGACCGTTAATTTGTTTCTAATTTAAAATTTAGCAATGATTTTAAATAAAACAATTAAAATATTAAATTGGAATGCTCGCTCATTGAAGGCCAATGAGAATGAGCTTTTTAACTTTTTAACAGTAAATAATGTGCATATTGCAATTATTACTGAAACATTTTTGAAACCTAACATAAAATTAAAATATGATCCCAATTACGTGGTTCATAGATATGATAGGATTCAGGGTTCCGGCGGTGGAGTTGCAATTGTTATTCATCGCCGAATCAAACATCGTGCTCTTCCCCATCTTGAGACGAAAGTTATTGAAACTTTGGGAATTGAAGTTCAAACTGAACTTGGGATTTTATTTATTGCCGCAGCATATTTACCATTTCAATGCACACGCGAGCTCAAAAATTATTTTAAAGGTGATTTACAAAAACTCACCAGAAATCGTTCGAAATTTTTCATAATCGGCGATTTTAACGCTAAACATCGTTCATGGAATAATTCTCAAAGTAATTCCAATGGCAAAATTTTATTCAACGATTGTTCTTCAGGATACTATTCTATTTTGTCTCCGAATAGTCCTACATGCTTTTCTTCTGTAAGAAACCCTTCAACAATTGATTTGGTGCTTACAGATCAAAGTCATGTATGTAGTGATTTGATCACACATGCTGACTTTGATTCTGATCATCTTCCAATAACTTTTTCTTTATCACATGAATCAGTTTTAAACCCTATGAGCTCTGTTTTTAATTATAACAAGGCTAATTGGGAAAGATACAAAACTCATATTGAGAGAAATTTCAATAATGAGCTTGATTTGCAAAACGAAGTGAATATTGATTCCGCTTTGGACGCATTAAAATGTGCAATTGTTGATGCCAGGAATTATTCTGTTCCAAAGGCTCAAGTGAAATTTGATTCACCAATAATTGACGAAAATCTTCAACTTCTAATTCGTTTGAAAAATGTCCGCAGACGTCAATATCAACGTTCTCGTGACCCTGTTTTTAAAACTATTTATAAAGATTTACAGAAAGAGATTAAACATAGATTTACTCTTCTGAGAAATCAAAATTTTGAGACTAAAGTTGAAAAATTGAAACCATATTCAAAACCATTTTGGAAGCTGTCGAAGATTCTTAAGAAACCTTCAAAGCCTATTCCAGTTTTAAAAGATGGTGAACGTTTTCTTGTATCCAATGAACAAAAGGCTCAAAGACTTGCTCAGCAGTTTGAGAGTGTTCATAACTCAAATTTGAATTTTGTGAGTCCAATTGAAAATGAAGTCACACGTCAATTTGATTTAATTTCTTCCCAGAATTTTTTACCTGCAGAAATAATTGAAACTAACTTGAATGAGATTAAATCAATTATTAAAAATTTCAAAAATATGAAAGCACCTGGTGACGATGGAATCTTTAATATACTAATCAAACATCTCCCTGAGAGCACAATGGAATTTTTAGTAAAAATTTTCAATTGCTGCTTCAAAATTGCATATTTTCCCAAATTATGGAAAAATGCAAAAATTACTCCCATTTTAAAACCGGATAAGAACCCAGCTGAAGTTTCAAGTTATCGACCAATCAGTTTGCTTTCTTCAATAAGTAAACTGTTTGAGAGAATTATTCTTAACAGAATGATGTCACACATCAACGAAAATTCAATTTTTGCAAATGAACAGTTTGGATTTCGCCATGGGCATTCCACAACTCATCAATTGCTCAGAGTTACTAATATGATACGAGCTAACAAATCTGAAGGTTATTCCACTGGAGCTGCTCTTTTAGACATAGAAAAAGCATTCGACAGTGTTTGGCATAAAGGTTTGATTGCGAAATTGCAAACTTTTAATTTTCCAATTTTCCTAATCAAAATTTTAAAAAATTATCTTACTGATCGAACTCTGCAGGTTGTCTATCAGAATTCAAAATCTGATAGATTTCCTGTCAGAGCAGGTGTACCTCAAGGTTCAGTCTTGGGTCCAGTCCTGTACAACATATTCACTTCAGATCTTCCTGATTTGCCTCCAGGATGCACAAAGTCATTGTTCTGCGATGACACAAGCATTTCCGTAAAAGGAAAAAGTCTTCGTGTCATATGCAGTCGATTGCAGAAAAGTTTAGATATTTTTTCTTCCTACTTGCAAAAGTGGAAAATCTCTCCCAATGCTTCTAAAACTCAAATGATAATTTTTCCGCATAAGCCTAGGGCTTCTTTCCTCAAGCCAAACAATAATCACGTTGTCAAGATGAATGGGGTTAATTTAAGTTGGTCCGACAAGGTTAAGTACTTGGGACTAATTTATGATAAAAAACTTATTTTCAAAGAGCACATTGAGAGTATACAAGCCAAGTGCATCAAATATACGAGATGTTTATATCCTCTCATTAACAGGAATTCTAAACTTTGTTTAAAGAACAAACTTTTGATTTACAAACAAATTTTTAGACCAGCAATGCTTTATGCTGTACCGATCTGGTCAAGTTGCTGTTCAACAAGGAAGAAAACGCTTCAAAGGATTCAGAATAAAATTCTGAAAATGATTTTGAAGCGTCCTCCTTGGTTTGGTACACTCGAATTACATAGACTTACTGGTGTTGAACCATTAGAAACTATGTCAAATAAAATTATTAACAATTTTCGACAAAAATCGTTGCAATCCTCAATTGCTACGATAAGCTCTCTTTATAGCCAATAAGTTAGCAATTAAGTTAGTTGTAAGTTTACTTCCCCTTTTCTGACGAGTAGGTTTAAATCCCCGATGAATGATAAGTCCTAATTGCGAAAGCAAACAAATCCTAACAATTAAAATTACAAATTTCTAACAGTGTTGAGAAGTCACCATTTGTGATTGGACACACATACTCATTATTTACTAATATTTATCATAAATACTTAAGCTACTAACAAAATCCCCCTTTTAAAAAAAAAAAAAAAACTTCCGGTTTCTGGAAAACAGCTTGAAATGAACGATTCCCATTAAATATGAGTATCTCCAGAACCAGAAAGATGCACAGAAGCCACAAATTGATCGCAGACACAATCTTGAATTTTAAGATGGTGACTTCCGGTATCTGGGAAACAGCCGAAAATGACCAAATACCGTGGAATGGGGTGAAATTGGTCAGTGGGGTGAAGTTGATCACCTGAAAATTCGTGATAAAAAATACTAATCAAAATATATTGCTCTTACAACACTAGGCAATGTTAACGTGTGCTTAAACGCAACTTTTGCATGATTCACATACCTGTCAAAGTTAGCCTTGCATGCCCGGTGAAATTTTACATATTTTCGAAAAAAAATCTTCTAACTCAGTCAAAACTCAATCAAATTTGATCAAATAAGTTTTCAAATAACAAAAAAAGTATTGAATTTACATAAAATAATCTTAGTTTTAAATTAGTTTATTTGACACGGCACGATACATTTTCTGTTTTACTGAGCCAAGTACAATTCGTTTTAATTCTACGTTAGCAGGGAAAAGAGGGAGGCCTTTTCTTTATTCTCGCGGCCGACTACGAGCTAGTGGGGATTTAAGGTGAGAGGAGGGGAGATACAATTTTGACTTAAAACTATTTTGGAACTTTGTTTTTCAACTGGTAGAGCAATTGTATTCTTGTTTGTTGTGGGTTCAAAATATTTGTGTAAGCATAGTTGCGGGCTCTTCGTTACCGTGTCTTCAGCATAGCATATTTGTATCCTTAATCTGACAAATAGACAAAGAAAATTTTAAATTTTGATGTCAGCGTTTTTCAGAAAGCAGTATAACTGTGTCATGTACTGGAGATCACCGCTTCCCAGAATGTCTCTAACGGGTACGTTCGGTTGTTTTCCTCGGGCCCGAAGGGAATCTATAAGCTCGGACCTAACACCACAGTATTCGGTACACGACCAAACAACATGCTCGATGTCATGGTAGCCATCGCCACAAACGCAGTGATTACTGTCTACAAGCCCTATACGAAAGAGATGCGTGTTTAACGTGTAGTGATTGGACATAAGTCTAGACATCACGCGAATGAAGTCCCGACCTACATCCAACCCCTTGAACCATGCTTTCGTCGATACCTTAGGAAAAATGGAATGTAGCCACCGTCCCAGTTCATCTGAGTTCCATGATGATTGCCAACTGTTGAGTGTTCTCTGACGCAAAATGCTATAAAATTCATCATAAGCAATTGGTCTTTCATAAATATCGCCATCAATAGCACCCACCTTAGCTAAAGAGTCAGCCTTTTCGTTACCCGGAATCGAGCAATGAGAAGGGACCCACGCTAAGGTAACCCGGTAATTTTTATCTGTTAAAGCACTTAAAAACCACCGTATTTTCCCCAGGAAATACGGGGTGTGCTTCACAGGCTTCATCGATCGCAGAGCCTCAATGGCACTGAGACTGTCTGTGAAGATGAAGTAGTGGTCTGTGGGTAGGGTTTCGATGATTCCAAGAGAGTACTGAATAGCAGCAAGTTCTGCGACGTACACGGAAGCAGGAGCATCGAGTTTGTAGGAGGCGGTAAAATTTTCGTGGAAAACACCGAAGCCAGTGGACTCATCTAGATTAGATCCGTCAGTGTAAAACCTTTTATCATAACTAACATGTTTGAACTTATTCGAAAAAATCTTAGGGATCTCTTGGGGTCGCAATTGATCCGGGATACCAGAAATGTCTTGTTTCATGGTGGTGTCGAAAAATATAGCATTATTAGAAGTATCTAAAAGTGCGACATTGGAGGAATCGTATGAAGAAGGATTAATATCTTGAGCCATATAGTCAAAATATAAAGTCATAAATCTGGATTGAAATTGAAGGTCGACCAACCTCTCGAAATTTTCAATTACTAATGGGTTCCTAACTGTGCATCGAATTAGCAACCGGTAAGAGAGATTCCAAAAACGATGTTTCAACGGAAGAATACCCGCTAACACTTCAAGACTCATCGTATGGGTCGACTGCATGCAACCCAAGGCAATACGCAAACAACGATATTGTATTCTCTCTAATTTTATAATGTGCGTGTTCGCGGCGGAGCGGAAGCAGAAACAGCCGTACTCAAGAACTGACAATATCGTTGTTTGGTAAAGCCTTAGAAGGTCTCCTGGGTGGGCTCCCCACCAGGTTCCGGTAATCGTACGAAGAAAATTAATCCTCTGTTGGCATTTTCGTGTCAGATACCTAATATGACAAGCCCAGGTGCATTTAGAGTCGAACCAGACCCCGAGATATTTAGCGACTAAAACCTGAGAGATCGTTTTACCCGTTAGTAGGAGCTGCAGCTGAGCTGGGTTATGCTTCCTAGAAAAAACGACCAACTCAGTTTTCTCCGGAGAGAATTCGATACCCAGCTTAAGAGCCCATTCAGACAAATTGTCTAAGGTATCTTGCAATGGTCCTTGCAGATCGCTAGCCTCGCTACCAGTAATGGATACAACGCTATCGTCTGCAAGTTGCCTTAGCGTGCATGAATTTGCAAGACATTCATCGATGTCATTGACGTAAAAATTATATAAGAGAGGACTTAAACATGAGCCCTGGGGAAGGCCCATGTAACTAATTCGGGAAGTTGTCGAATCGCCATGTGAGAAATACATATGCTTTTCTGACAACAGATTGAGCAAAAAGTTATTCAAATTTAGTGAAAGTCCCTGCGAATGAAGTTTCGCGCTTAAAACTTCTACAGAGACAGAGTCAAAAGCCCCCTTAATATCCAAGAACGCAGAAGCCATTTGCTCTTTTCGAGCAAATGCGAGTTGAATTTCAGTAGAAAGCAACGCTAGGCAATCGTTCGTCCCTTTGCCCCGGCGAAAGCCAAATTGAGTATCTGAAAGTAAACCGTTTGTTTCGACCCATTTGTCTAACCGTAAGAGAATCATTTTCTCCATTAATTTCCGGAGGCAAGAGAGCATTGCAATCGGCCTATATGAATTGTGATCAGAGGCAGGTTTCCCGGGTTTCCGAATAGCAATGACTTTTACCTCCCTCCAGTCATGCGGAACAATATTTAGCTCAAGAAACTTGTTGAACAAGTCCAACAAGCGTCTTTTTCCAGAGTCGGGTAGATTCTTCAACAGGTTGAATTTTATTCTATCTAACCCTGGAGCCTTATTGTTGCACGACAGGAGAGCCATTGAAAATTCCAACATCGAAAATGGAGGCTCTTCCGTAGTTACTATAAACGCGTCGCGAAAGGTTTTCTGTTCCGGTACAGAGTCCGGACAGACCTTTTTGGCAAAATCGAGTATCCAGCGATCTGAATACTCCTCACTCTCATTCGAAACGTCACGGTTCCGCATGCGCCTGGCGGTATCCCAAAGAGTGCTCATCGCTGTTTCCCTCGACAACGCGTTTACGAACCGCCGCCAGTACCCGCGTTTTTTCGCCATTACTAAGCTCTTCATCTGCCTGCCCAGTGCCTCGTACTTTCGTAGTAGGTTGACAGTGCCGTACTCCCGGTAGTCCTTATACGCCGCGGACCTTCGCGCGTACAGCTCAGAGCACTCTTTGTCCCACCATTTGTTGGGAGGGCGTTGTCTAATCGTTACCCCGGGTATCGGTTTCGTCTGAGCTTGCGTCGCGGCGTCGATTATCAAGCCAGCTAAGAACGCGTATTCTTCCTCCGGAGGAAGTTCCTCGTGAGTCTCGATAGATTCCGCTATAATAGACTCATAACGCTTCCAATCAATATTACGTGTAAGGTCGTAGGAAATATTGATTGGGTTCGGGGGAGTTGAACCATTAGCAATTGATATAACGATTGGAAGATGATCACTACCGTGGGGATCGTTGATTACTTTCCACTGGCAATCTAACGCTAGTGATGTCGAGCAGAGGGATAGGTCAAGCACGCTTTCACGTGCCGGAGGATTAGGTACGCGTGTCGCTTCCCCAGTATTCAAAACTGTCATATTGAAGTCGTCGATCAAGTTACAGATTAAAGAAGATCGGTTGTCGTCGTACAGCGACCCCCATAGCGAACAGTGAGAGTTAAAATCTCCCAAAATCAAAAAAGGTGCGGGAAGCAATTCTGCTATATCAAGGAGTTGCTTCTGTTCAATCCGCGCGGATGGGGGAATATATAACGAAACAAGGCAAAGGTCTTTTCCATTCATATTCGTTTGAATGGCAACAACTTCAATATTCGAGATCGAGGGGAGGTCAATTCTGAAAAAAGAATAGCACTTTTTGATCCCTAAAAGTACCCCTCCACCGTGTGAGTCTCGATCTCGACGAATGATGTTAAAATCGTGGAAATTAAGTTGGTCATTTGAATTGAGAAAAGTTTCACAAAGCGCGAACGCATCACAATTGTATGTGTTTATCAAATGTGAAAATAAATCAAATTTGGGGATGATACTTCTGCAGTTCCACTGTAACACAGTGACAAAATTCCTAACCTCTTTCAACGAATTAGTCATCGAAAGATACGATAGCTGAAATGAGGGGCCAAGTTGCTGTGAGTTGCTTCAAAAAGGTTTTCACTGTTGGGAGAAGGGCAAGAAGAATGTTTTGAAGGGGATCTGGTATGTTGAATGTTTTAAATATCCAGTCCACAATATCAGAGAATTTTATGAACCCTGTTTCTTTTATGTCTTCTGATCGAGAAATGGGTGCCCGAGGGGTTTTTGGTGCCCCAGGAAGCGGTGGGTACTCCTGGTTTGATTTGAAATTAAAACCGGGGGGTACTTGCTTCGGTTTTTCTTCACCGCTTCCTTTTTGTGTTGTCTTATTGGTCATTCCGCTAGGGGTTATCTTACGACCTTTACGAGAAAGATTAGGAGAGTTGAGCATTCTCCTCTTCCTAGATCCCTCTGGCAAGGCATAGGAACACCCTTCGACGGGATCGTCAGATGTACCCTCATCGGTTGGCAAAAAGGAAAAGATGTTTCCTGTCGAGGGTGGCTCAGCCCTCTTAAGCATTTCTGCAAAAGAGCGCTTTGATCGTTCCTTAAGGGAACGCTTAATTTTTTCCTCGCGCTGTTTGTACGCGGGACATGCCGGAAGGTCATGCCGAGTTCCCTCGCAATAAAGACACTTTTCAGTATCCCCACTGCAAGCGTTCTCAGCATGATTGCCTCCGCACTTGCTACAGCGTGCCTTGTTGCAGCAGTAGGTGGCTGTGTGACCTAACTGCTTACAGTTTTGGCAATGCATGACCCGCGGTACGAACAGGCGTACAGGTAGACGAACCCTGTCCAAGCGGACGTAGTTCGGCAGCGCGGATCCGGCGAATGTTACTCGGAAGGAATCCGAAGGGAGGAATTTCTTCTTCCCTTCTTCGATGGATACTGAATGCAATTGCTTGCAATCCAGTATCTTTACACTTTGCATCAAGGGGTTTTTAAAGCAGCCAACTCCATGACGCAAAATGTCATCGACAGTGAGATTCCCCTCGGTAACCACACCGTCGATTTCTACATCCTTGGCAGGGATGTACACGCGATACTCTCTCGTGAAGAGCTCGTAGCCAGCAATTTCGTTTGCTTGCTTCAAGCTACTCACGACAACTCGCAGTTTGTTCGGCCTCACCTTCGTAATCTCGGTTACGGCCGAAAAATGTTTTGCCAGGTCTTTGCCAATTTGGATAATATTCAATGGCTTCTTTATGGGCCGGAAAAAAACAACGTAGGGACCGCCAGCGGCATCTGGGTAAGCTTTTACCCGTACTTCCGGTACTCTTGGTACAGGACTTGGCAAAGGGGAGGGCACAGGGGAAGGTAGGGGTGTGCTGATGGGAGAAATTTCAATTTCTTCCCCGTTTGTTTCCACCTCCAGGAAAAGTTGCACCTGCATGTCGTCCATTTTGCGGGAGCGTTACGCTCTACCGCACACAAACGATAAATATTCGAATATGGGGGGGGGGTTCAAGTAGTTGATGTTAAATTTTAAAAACAATTTTTCAATCTACAATGGATCAAATAAAAAAAAAGACAGTAATACTAATACTAATAACAATAGTAATAATAATAATAATAATAATAATTATAGTAATAGTATTAATAATAACAATAATAATATCAATAATAATATTAATAATAATATTATAACATAGTAATAATATTGATAATAATAGTAAAAATTCTAAAGGTAATACTTCACCGAACGTCTAAGTCACGACCTCACGGCTGATAGTAGGATTAATCGAGCGTCTCCGCAGAACAAACAATGACGATCCAGCTTCGTGTTGAGACACAGTGGCCGTGTCCTACACGCGACCTTGTAGATGCCACTTGTAGTTGACTTCCACTCGCTCGATCGTATGATGGTCCGTGCTGCTAGCGGGGTAACAGCGGTGCGGGAGAATTATTCTTGCTGATATATCAGCTGCGTATCGAATCACTGGCGGGGTAGCCTGCCCCTACCAGTTTGCAGATGTTTCTGCCGATATATAACAGTCTATTGTTATTGCGCAGCACGAGAACTAATCGACAAAAAAACACCCGTACGATAACTCGTGTATTGTTATTTTGCGAACTCAAACGGAGATAAACAATTTGCGTCTAATCGAGACGAAAGCAAAACAACGAATGATAAAATAATCTTAGTTGAAGGTTAATTACGTTAAATTTGGAGAAGTGAGTAAAGTTTGATAAAAGCTCAAAAAATGTAATTTTTAACAATGATCATTCCATACCATAAAAGAAATTCTGATGAATTCGCAGGAAACCACAAAAATTTTAATTTCAGAGCTAGTTTTTGAGCTTTTGCAACAAACCGAATTGAATTCGGTCTAACGACGATCAAATAAAAGCAAATTTAGCAACAGGCAGCTCGTGAACCAAAATAAATTTTAACGTGAAAATATCGTTATTTTCGTTTCCAAACTAGCTGTAAATGATATTTTTCAGCACAGAAATCATCATTTATCTTTAGCATAACGAAAAAAAAGCACATTTCCAAAAGAATGTATGGATTTCAATTTTGATCAATTTCACCACAATTTACCTCATAGAATTATCGAATTTATTTCATTAAGTAAACGCTAGAAATGTCACCACTAGCCAAAGAGGTTCACTGTAGTACATACCAGTACTTGTTTTAAAATTATACTATTTTAGGAAAAATGTACATGAAGCTAGTTAATTGGAAATTGTTATAAAAATTGATCAATTTCACTCCTTTTCATTGTACCATTCAATATGAATGTTTTCGGAACCAGAATTACGCCCAGATGACAGAAAGTGACCAAATAACACCCAATATGAGTATCTTCGGAGCCATAATATTGCAAGAAGCTAAAAATTAATCTCAGAAACCATTATGAATTGTAGGATGCCAACTTCTGGTTTCTGGAAAACAGCCAAAAATGGCCGATTTCCGTCAAACATGAGTATCTCCGGATCTAGAATGATACACAGCAGCTGAAATCGAGAGCAGACCCCATTTTAGATTCTAGGTTGGCGACTTCCGGTTCCTAGGAAACAGTCGAAAATGATCGAACACGAATCAGCTGTTGACGAGCAGTCCATCGGCACTCAAACTTATTGCCAAATGGATTACATCTAAGAATGACGATTACACATAGCGCAGCGAGTGTCGCAGCAAGGCAGTGCAAACAAACAACCCGGCGTGCAGAAGTGCGCTAATAAAGAATGAGTACCGTTAAAGGTGTTAACAGAGGCAGCGTGATGACGTCGTCGCGTGATCCAGATAGGCGTCCACTATCGGCCAAGGGGGTCATCACCGCCCGGACACACTCCACCCGCAAGATTTTCGCAACACAATACGAGTAGTTGCGCAGCGGACGGACAGACACATAACATACGCGATTGTGGATTTATAATTTGAAATAATGAAAAGATTTAATGTTTGAAAATGAAAAAAATGAAAAAACAATATGTTGCACCAATGACAAGGAATATTATATAGAAACAAATATGTAAATCACTATTTACATATTTGTTTCTATATAATATTCCTTGTCATTGGCACATTACACGTGCCAAGAGACTTATTGTATAAAACCACTGAGACAAAAAAATTAATTTTTATAAAGAGCATAGGACGCACCAAGAAGTCATTATAACCAGGCGTTAGTCCGTTATCTCTTCACGATAACAACCACCTCGGGAGAGTGGAGAAATGTGACGCAACACCCCGCGAAAATTACCCAACGTTTCGTCACGATGCATCGGAATTTAGCTGAATTCAGTAAACCCAAAAAGAATGTAATCTAGAACAATAGCCTGCTACCGAGTTTACTTAATACAGTAGGTCAAGCAGTTTGAACAAAAAATAACTTTAATATAAACTGGAGCATTAGCTTGCTGCAGAGTTCACCAAACACGCAGAAAATACCTTACAATAACAGAGCATTCTAGAGCATTCCTATTATGAATCGTTGGCCAAACCAACGTTTAAAACAATGATCAAGCGTCCCAGTTATAAGTCGTCGAACGACCGGTGGCTTACGAAATGTAAATATCCTAACGATCATGCCACACCATGTATACTTTTTTAATCAAACTAACAAACAAAACAGAAGCCGGAGGCACAACGTCACTCACGGTTGCCCTCAGGCGCTCACGGTTGCGCGCGGTTGTGAGTAAATACGCGCTCTCACACGCGCCCTAAGGTTCTTAGCAAATATTCGAATGTATGTACTAAAAATAAGTTCGAAATAGAGACAGGCCAAGAAGACCTAAATAAGATAGCTAGATAAACGGTAGTCTGAGAGTCTCTCGCTCAGAGTTACCCGTAGGTTCATATTTAGGCCAAATTGTAACTCAATAAAGTTAATCACTTCCATCATTTCTATTATCATCTACATCTTATGGAGTGGTTCCGTGTACGTACAGGACCTTGTATGTTTCTTTTCTTAATAATCACAAGTCCTGGTAGAGAATGCCTCTACACTGAATATAAGATATAATTTGACTACCACTTTCAGATATTATTGCATTGCCATTAATGTTCAGACATACTCGATGTTATTTTGCTTTGTGAAATATACTAAAATCATGCCAAAACCGTTTTCGTAGAATCACCGTTTTGAGCTCAGTTATTGTCCGATTCAAGATCTGTTTTTTAAAGATGGGTAAGAAAATGCTAATAGGTTAAAAAACTCTTCGAATTTTGATATTTGGCTTTAAAACAAAATGGCGTCGAAAAAACATCAAAAATTTCCGATTTCTCAAAAATTAAGAATGGCGCCATTGTTGCCTGACAAAGTTTTAACAACGGATTTATGTTGGGTGAAATATTTATTTTTGGAACCCATTCATTTATTGATTGTTTAATTAAAGCCTGTAACTGACGAAGTTTTTCACGAACGGATATGATTGTGTTTTAAATTTATTTCTATTTTATATTTAATCTGAGCAACTCTCGCTAAAACTAGGCCACTAGGTGCTCAAGGTCTTTCAAATTTAATATAAATGCACATAGTTATTAGGAATAGAGAAAAAATGATAATGCCGTTTTTGGTTGATCGAATTTGTTGACCCCTTGGTCACCAAGGGGTGAGACAGTTTTCAGAAAAGCTGAAATTTTATCAATTCTTGATGTATTATTTGAGCTATATCTCTAAAATTCGTTATGTAAAGTACTACAAGTAGCACTTTTCTGAAAAGAGGAAAGATAGGGCTTTCATTTGAAGTGATCAGAATTTGGGCCGCCATTTTGAATTTGGCCGCCATCTTGAAATATATCAGAAAAACGCAATTTTGACCGTGTTCGCAACTACCGATCTCCGTTCTGAGACCACCATTGGAAAGCTGAGAAAAAATGCTATAAGGTGCAAGAAAAAAATTAAGTGAGCATCAGTGCTAACCCATCATTTGAATCTATTTTCCAAGCTGAGTTTCAGAATATTCAACGTACACCGCGCGATCAATGTAGTAACCTGTTTACTGAGACCAAGTGGATGCACATGCTATAACCCTACTAGCTTCATATATCATAATCGATTGATGCTACAACTAGTACCTATGCCACTACTGTTTTTCTGAGTTTAGTGAGAATAATGAATACAACACTAGCATGTTTGTTACTAACAAAGCGATAGGTTTTTTATTACTGAGCATTTCCCCAAAAATTCCCAAGTTTTAATATTTATTTTTAAGTTATCATTTTTAATTTGGCTTAAACTTTGCATACACGTTTCTATAGGCAAAAGATGTCATTTTGTGCAATTGATAATTTTTTCGAGCACGACTCATTTTTGAGAAGCTTTGAAAATGCTGTTTTTGGAAGGTAGGTATTGGTGATTACAAATATTTTCAGGGCCAGAACGATTTGTTTGATCGGTATGACGTCGCTTGAGTTATTTATCAAATCGTTTTGTTGTCAAAGAATGAATTGTATATTTTTGATCAAGCATTCCAATGAACGTATGGTTTTTGCTGCAGAACCATGGACAGATTAAGAAAAACGTGTATTTTCCGAAATATTAATAATTTTTCGAGCTTAAATTAAAAATAGCTCGAAAGCCGATGCCTTTAGAATGTTTACTATCAAGAGCTTTTTGATTCAAAATTACTCTCTGCATCTTTTAAAATCATCAGAATACAAATATTTTGAAAAATGTTTAAATTAGAATTTTTATAAAAAAAATTAATCTACCAAAAAAAAAATTATTTTTCATTTCTCCACCCTGGACTTTTTTTTAAAAAGTTGCGTATTAACATCAAGTTTCTTTAAAAGAAAACTAAAAAAAAATTACCTCTTTTTTTAAACTGAAATGTTTATTGTTTTTTTTTTCATTTTATTTTGGTAAAAAAAATTTTTTTTTGTACAGTGTATGTTTTTATGGTACATTTTCAATTCCCTACAACTCATTCTCAGGCAGTTTTTCTATACAACCAACAGTTTCTGGGCTACAATGCTTCGAATTAAACCTATGCCAAAAGGCATACGCCTTTTTAGAATGTAACTCATGGGTGTAAAAAATCTCTCCATCTGTGAAAAATGCTCGGTTTGCTAAGCCAAATACGTGTGCAAAGTTTCATTCAAATCAAAAATGGTCGATATTCGACCATAGGTCATTTGGCGCGATCTTGCTCTTATCTCAAAGATTACATGACTTATTTGAACATAACTAGTGTCATACGAACGAGTCATCTCTCAAACTTACAAATAACAAACTTCATAACAAGTTGATATGGCTCAAAAGTTATGGAAATGATATGATCGATATATGTGGCCTCAACATAATTTAAATTTGGTATCGTACTATTGGTTGTTTTCCAGAAACTAAAAGTGGTCTTCTTTAAATTCAAAATGGTGTCCATGGTCAATGTTTGGTTTCTATGCATCATTTCGACTACGGAAACATCCATTATCAGTATTATTCGGCCATTTTCAACTGTTTTCTAGAAGTTGCTATTTAGCAATTCAAAATGGTGCCTGAGGTCAATTGTTAGCTCATTGCATCATTCTGGTTCCAGAGATACTCATATTGGATGGTATTTGGTTATTTTAGACCGTTTTCACAATCCGGACGTCACCATCTTGAATTTCAAAATGGTATTTAAGACAATTTCTTGCCTCTGAGCGTCATTCTGGTTGGGTGTTATTCGATCATTTTCGACTGTTTCCTAGGAACCGGAAGTCGCCAACCTAGAATCTAAAATGGGGTCTGCTGTCGATTTCAGCTGCTGTGTATCATTCTAGATCCGGAGATACTCATGTTTGACGGAAATCGGCCATTTTTGGCTGTTTTCCAGAAACCAGAAGTTGGCATCCTACAATTCATAATGGTTTCTGAGATTAATTTTTAGCTTCTTGCAATATTATGGCTCCGAAGATACTCATATTGGGTGTTATTTGGTCACTTTCTGTCATCTGGGCGTAATTCTGGTTCCGAAAACATTCATATTGAATGGTACAATGAAAAGGAGTGAAATTGATCAATTTTTATAACAATTTCCAATTAACTAGCTTCATGTACATTTTTCTTAAAATAGTATAATTTTAAAGCAAGTACTGGTATGTACTACAGTGAACCTCTTTGGCTAGTGGTGACATTTCTAGCGTTTACTTAATGAAATAAATTCGATAATTCTATGAGGTAAATTGGGGTGAAATTGATCAAAATTGAAATCCATACATTCTTTTGGAAATGTGCTTTTTTTTCGTTATGCTAATCATAAATGATGATTTTTGTGCTGAAAAATATCATTTACAGCTAGTTTGGAAACGAAAATAACGATATTTTCACGTTAAAATTTATTTTGGTTCACGAGCTGCCTGTTGCTAAATTTGCTTTTATTTGATCGTCGTTAGACCGAATTCAATTCGGTTTGTTGCAAAAGCTCAAAAACTAGCTCTGAAATTGAAATTTTTGTGGTTTCCTGCGAATTCATCAGAATTTCTTTTATGGTATGGAATGATCATTGTTAAAAATTACATTTTTTGAGCTTTTATCAAACTTTACTCACTTCTCCAAATTTAACGTAATTAACCTTCAACTAAGATTATTTTATGTAAATTCAATACTTTTTTTGTTATTTGAAAACTTATTTGATCAAATTTGATTGAGTTTTGACTGAGTTAGAAGATTTTTTTCGAAAATATGTAAAATTTCACCGGGCATGCAAGGCTAACTTTGACAGGTATGTGAATCATGCAAAAGTTGCGTTTAAGCACACGTTAACATTGCCTAGTGTTGTAAGAGCAATATATTTTGATTAGTATTTTTTATCACGAATTTTCAGGTGATCAACTTCACCCCACTGACCAATTTCACCCCATTCCACGGTATTTGGTCATTTTCGGCTGTTTCCCAGATACCGGAAGTCACCATCTTAAAATTCAAGATTGTGTCTGCGATCAATTTGTGGCTTCTGTGCATCTTTCTGGTTCTGGAGATACTCATATTTAATGGGAATCGTTCATTTCAAGCTGTTTTCCAGAAACCGGAAGTTGCTATCTTACAATTCAAAATGTTGTCTGAAGTCGATTTGTGACTCCAATGCATCATTACAATTCCGGAAATACCCAAATGGGGTGGTATTTGGTCGTTTGCCACTGTTTTTACCAAACCGGAAGTCGCCATTTGGAATTTCATAATGGCACTTGGAGACAATTTCTGAATTTTGAACGGTTAAGGAAGCACTCATATTGGGTGGTATTTGGTCATTTTCAACTGTTTTTCAGAAACCGGAAGTCTCCATCTTAGAATTCAAAATGGTATCTGTGGTCGATTTTAGCTCCTGCGTATCATTCTAGATCCGGATATTATTATATTGGGTGGAAATCGGCCATTTTCGGCTGTTTTCCAGAAACCGGAAGTTGCCATCTTACAATCCAAAATGTTGCCTGAGGTCGATTATGGAACATATTTGTTACCACTAAAAACATTCACCTGCCAAGTATGGTTCCATTTAGTTGATTAGTTCGCGAGATGTGCAGAAATTTGTGCAGAAACCATTATTGACACATTTGTTACCTCTGAAAACATACACATACCAAACTTGGTTGTATTTTCTTGATTGGTTCTTGAGCTGTGCGAATTTTATGTTTCATTTGTATGGGACCCCTCCCTAAAAGAAGAGGGAGGGGTATCAAACCATTATGCACATATTGGCTACCTCTGAAAACATTCACATTCACATGAGATGTGCAGAAATTTGTGTTTCATTTGTATGGCACCCCTCCTTTACAAAAGAAGAAGGGATGTCAAAACATTATGGACATATTTTCTACCACTAAAAACATTTACCTTCCGAATTTGGTTCCATTTAGTCGATTAGTTCTCGAGGTGTGCAGAAATCTGTGTTTCATTTGTATGGGAGGGGCGTACAACTATTATGCACATATTTGTTACCTCTTAAAATATCCACATGCTAAATTCGGATTCATTTGCTTGGTTTGTTCTTGAGTTGTGCAGAAACTTATATTTCATTTGTATGGGACCCCTCCCTTCCAGAAGAGGGAGGGGTCTCAAACTATCATAGGAACCTTCATCGGCACCAAAAACCCCTACATACAATTTTTCACGTCGATCGGTTCGATAGTTTTCGAGCCTATATGGATCAGACAAACAGACAGACCGGACTGCATTTTTATATATATAGATTATAACATCAATATTTTAGAACCTAAAGAAAGAATATATATTTATTGGAATGAAGCGTTCATGTAAATCTATTTTTACAAATAAAAGTTTGAATGAGAAGGCTGGGTCTGACCGCTACATGATTAATTTAGGTTTTTTTTTATATAAAATGCGAATGTTAACATGGGAAAATGATGTAGTGAACAAAATACCTCATGAAAACGAGATTTGATTAATTAATCAAATATTTATATTAATTTATAAATCGTATTGGTATGTATCGAAATGATTTTTAATTTAAAAAAGAAAAATATCAAATATCAAAGTTGAAAGTTTTTTTTTTTATGAAGAGAATGCACATTTGAAATGTTATGTTTGTAAAATCGGCTAAAACAAATAGGGTACGTCTTAATAGGGGAAGAGAAACCAAATTATGTCATCCGAGAAGAAAAAGAAATACAGGCATAGATTGTAAATAGAAGCATAGGGCAGATAATAGAATGTAAAAAGCCCGTACGCGAGTGAAATAATTTTAAACAAAACGTGGGAAAAAAGTACCAAAACAAAAAAGAATTGATGAAATAATAGCAAAAAAAATATGCACCACTTGCTTAGCAGGGTTAGCATTCAAGATAACACAACACCAGCAGCTAAACGGAGATAACGAAGACGTGATCCAGATCGTTGAAGACAACTACGATACAGCCCCAGAAGGACCTAGGAGGTAGCCGAGTGCGGGGAGTTGAGCGGAGGGGTGTCAACGGCCGGCGGGTACCCAGGAGTGGCCACGAGCAGAGGTTTACGAGGCTGACAAACGAGCAGATGATTACAAGGCAGGCGAAGGAAGTTTTCGCTGAAAACTGAAAAAAGGATGGAGCAAGGCAAATCGATCCATGGATCATCATATATGAGACAGGTAGCGGGGCAAGACACGCAACCTACCCCAACAGAGGAAGAAACGAATGTAGGCCAAGTCAAAGCGAGGCCCTAACCAACCCGGGAGAACTTCGTTAGTATGATTCTCCCCAACGCATACAGATGCATAAAGCACAATTCTACATAAGCGCATAGCAGTACGCGGTAAATTGACACCGCCGACAAATAAAACAAAACTTGGTCAAAGAACACGAATCAGCTGTTGACGAGCAGTCCATCGGCACTCAAACTTATTGCCAAATGGATTACATCTAAGAATGACGATTACACATAGCGCAGCGAGTGTCGCAGCAAGGCAGTGCAAACAAACAACCCGGCGTGCAGAAGTGCGCTAATAAAGAATGAGTACCGTTAAAGGTGTTAACAGAGGCAGCGTGATGACGTCGTCGCGTGATCCAGATAGGCGTCCACTATCGGCCAAGGGGGTCATCACCGCCCGGACACACTCCACCCGCAAGATTTTCGCAACACAATACGAGTAGTTGCGCAGCGGACGGACAGACACATAACATACGCGATTGTGGATTTATAATTTGAAATAATGAAAAGATTTAATGTTTGAAAATGAAAAAAATGAAAAAACAATATGTTGCACCAATGACAAGGAATATTATATAGAAACAAATATGTAAATCACTATTTACATATTTGTTTCTATATAATATTCCTTGTCATTGGCACATTACACGTGCCAAGAGACTTATTGTATAAAACCACTGAGACAAAAAAATTAATTTTTATAAAGAGCATAGGACGCACCAAGAAGTCATCATAACCAGGCGTTAGTCCGTTATCTCTTCACGATAACAACCACCTCGGGAGAGTGGAGAAATGTGACGCAACACCCCGCGAAAATTACCCAACGTTTCGTCACGATGTATCGGAATTTAGCTGAATTCAGTAAACCCAAAAAGAATGTAATCTAGAACAATAGCCTGCTACCGAGTTTACTTAATACAGTAGGTCAAGCAGTTTGAACAAAAAATAACTTTAATATAAACTGGAGCATTAGCTTGCTGCAGAGTTCACCAAACACGCAGAAAATACCTTACAATAACAGAGCATTCTAGAGCATTCCTATTATGAATCGTTGGCCAAACCAACGTTTAAAACAATGATCAAGCGTCCCAGTTATAAGTCGTCGAACGACCGGTGGCTTACGAAATGTAAATATCCTAACGATCATGCCACACCATGTATACTTTTTTAATCAAACTAACAAACAAAACAGAAGCCGGAGGCACAACGTCACTCACGGTTGCCCTCAGGCGCTCACGGTTGCGCGCGGTTGTGAGTAAATAAGCGCTCTCACACGCGCCCTAAGGTTCTTAATAAATATTCGAATGTATGTACTAAAAATAAGTTCGAAATAGAGACAGGCCAAGAAGTACTATAGACCCAAATAAGATAGCTAGATAAACGGTAGTCTGAGAGTCTCTCGCTCAGAGTTACCCGTAGGTTCATATTTAAGCCAAATTGTAACTCAATAAAGTTAATCACTTCCATCATTTCTATTATCATCTACATCTTATGGAGTGGTTCCGTGTACGTACAGGACCTTGTATGTTTCTTTTCTTAATAATCACAAGTCCTGGTAGAGAATGCCTCTACACTGAATATAAGATATAATTTGACTACCACTTTCAGATATTATTGCATTACCATTAATGTTCAGACATACTCGATGTTATTTTGCTTTGTGAAATATACTAAAATCATGCCAAAACCGTTTTCGTAGAATCACCGTTTTGAGCTCAGTTATTGTCCGATTCAAGATCTGTTTTTTTAAAGATGGGTAAGAAAATGCTAATAGGTTAAAAAACTCTTCGAATTTTGATATTTGGCTTTAAAACAAAATGGCGTCGAAAAAACATCAAAAATTTCCGATTTCTCAAAAATTCAGAATGGCGCCATTGTTGCCTGACAAAGTTTTAACAACGGATTTATGTTGGGTGAAATATTTATTTTTGGAACCCATTCATTTATTGATTGTTTAATTAAAGCCTGTAACTGACGAAGTTTTTCACGAACGGATATGATTGTGTTTTAAATTTATTTCTATTTTATATTTAATCTGAGCAACTCTCGCTAAAACTAGGCCACTAGGTGCTCAAGGTCTTTCAAATTTAATATAAATGCACATAGTTATTAGGAATAGAGAAAAAATTATAATGCCGTTTTTGGTTGATCGAATTTGTTGACCCCTTGGTCACCAAGGGGTGAGACAGTTTTCAGAAAAGCTGAAACTTTATCAATTCTTGATGTATTATTTGAGCTATATCTCTAAAATTCGTTATGTAAAGTACTACAAGTAGCACTTTTCTGAAAAGAGGAAAGATAGGGCTTTCATTTGAAGTGATCAGAATTTAGGTCGCCATTTTGAATTTGGCCGCCATCTTGAAATATATCAGAAAAACGCAATTTTGACCGTGTTCGCAACTACCGATCTCCGTTCTGAGACCACCATTGGAAAGCTGAGAAAAAATGCTATAAGGTGCAAGAAAAAAATTAGGTGAGCATCAGTGCTAACCCATCATTTGAATCTATTTTCCAAGCTGAGTTTCAGAATATTCAACGTACACCGCGCGATCAATGTAGTAACCTGTTTACTGAGACCAAGTGGATGCACATGCTATAACCCTACTAGCTTCATATATCATAATCGATTGATGCTACAACTAGTACCTATGCCACTACTGTTTTTCTGAGTTTAGTGAGAATAATGAATACAACACTAGCATGTTTGTTACTAACAAAGCGATAGGTTTTTTATTACTGAGCATTTCCCCAAAAATGCCCAAGTTTTAATATTTATTTTTAAGTTATCATTTTTAATTTGGCTTAAGCTTTGCATACACGTTTCTATAGGCAAAAGATGTCATTTTGTGCAATTGATAATTTTTTCGAGCACGACTCATTTTTGAGAAGCTTTGAAAATGCTGTTTTTGGAAGGTAGGTATTGGTGATTACAAATATTTTCAGGGCCGGAACGATTTGTTTGATCGGTATGACGTCTTCGGTAAAGTTGTAGATAATAATTTTATCTTTCCGACACAAATATACTCTCTATAACTTTTTTTGGTTGCATTGTTTAGGTAATCTTTTGTAGTTTTTATTAAAAAAATAGATTTTTGAAAAATGAGCTTTTTTAGATGAGTGATGAGTGATACCGATCAAACAAACCGTTTTGACTCTGAAAATATTGGTAATCATCAATACCCTACTTACCAGAAATAGCATTTTCAAAGCTTCTCGAAAACGAGTCTTGCTCCAAAAAATTAAACAAATAGCACAAAATGACATGTTTTGCATATATCATTTCACACAGCAATTGAATATTCAATAGTAATGAATAACAGTTCGTACCCTAGCGACTGCGAGTACGAGGATGTACCGGAATACCACAAAACTGACTTCGAACAAGTCAAACGTAGACTACGCATAATAAATTGGCGTAGTATTATTTGTAAAGAAGGAAATGTCAACGAAGAAGTATTAAAATTTTATGAAATAATTAATCAGAAAATGTACCACTAAGAAAAAGAAGACGAACGAACACCAACAAATTATTAGATTATTATTAGATAGTCGTACTCCCGTAACACGTGCTAAATATATGACAGTATGTGTTGTTACTTGACTGGGGAAGAATTTTATTGCCTTTTAAGTAATAGCTTTGTTACCTAAAAAGCAATTTTGCGCTAGTGCTTCTAAGGTAATAAAGAAAAGTTTTGCGTGTAGTCTTTTTGCCACTTTTTTTCAAGAAATATACACCACATTTGAAGAAACAGATCGCGACCGCGAATATTTCTAGTATTTTCCCGAATTTTCGAATTCTTTATCTGTCAATCAAATATCTGAATTCGAAATTCAGAACGCACTTAAAAACTTAGACGCTACGAAAGGTCCTGGACCTGACAGAATAGCTCCAATTTTTCTCAAAAACTTGGCAGAAGAACTATCTACACCTTTATTACACCTCTTTAATATGTCTCTGAAGAATGGATTTTTTCCAGAACTCTGGAAAACCTCATATTTAGTGCCGATTTTCAAATCTGGCGCTAAATCAGACATTCGTAATTATCGTGGAATTGCCATTATTTCATGCATTCCAAAATTATTTAAATCAATAATTAATGAAAAAATCTTTCAGCAAGTAAAAAACCAAATCACAACTCAACAGCACGGCTTTTATAAAGGCCGATCAACTACCACAAATCTTTTGGAATTCATAACTTTCACTTTGACTGTAATGGACAACGATAACCACGTAGAAGCTCTTTATACGGACTTTAGCAAGGCATTTGACAGAATCGACATACCTTTATTGCTCTTCAAGCTCGAAAAATACGGAATGGAAACAAAATTCTTGGAATGGCTGCAGTCATACTTAACAAAGAGAACACAAATAGTCCGCTTTCAAAATTCCTTTTCAAACCCAATAGAAGTAACTTCCGGGGTGCCTCATGGTTCTCACATAGGCCCTCTTCTTTTTATATTATACGTGAATGACATTTCCTTTCTTCTCAAATCAATACATGTGCTAATATATGCTGACGACATGAAGCTCTTTATAGAAATAATCAATGCAGAAGACTTCGAAGTATTCCAGAATGAAATTAATGTATTCTACACTTGGTCTATTGCAACTCAACATCAAAAAATGTAATTCTATAGCATTCAGCAGAAAAACAGTAACACCACCTACAAACATTTTCTTAGGAAACCAACCAGTAGAAAAATGCAAAATCGTAAGGGACCTAGGCGTAATCTTAGATTCCAAACTTACATTCATAGAACATTATAATACAATTATCAACAAAGCAAATAGTATGCTGGGCTTTATAAAACGCTTCGGCCACAATTTTCAAGACCCATATACAATCAAACTATTATATATTACATACGTCCGACCAATTCTGGAATACTGTAGCATTGTATGGAATCCCTATATTGTAACACATGAAGAATGCATTGATTCTGTCCAAAAACAATTTCTTTTGCACGCGCTTCGTAAGCTAAATTGGACAGCATTTTCTTTACCATCATATGAAGCACGCTGCATGCTTATAGACATACAAGCACTCAAAGAACGCCGCGAACTTTCAATGCTTTATTTTATCAATGACATTATTTCTCAACGCGTGCAATCTTCTAAATTATTATCGCAACTAAATTTTTATGCACCCAGTCGTCAATTAGGAAATCGTAAAATATTTTCGGAAAACTCTCACAGAACTAACTACTCAAAAAATGGCCCAATAAATCGCATGATGCGTCACTATAATCAGCACTGCGAAAATATCGACATCACTATGGGCAGAAATCAAATAAAAAAACGACTAACTACTGGAAATAATGTATAGAATATAAGAAAACATTGTATTATTATAACTGTAGTCTACGTTTGCTTGATAAATAAATAAATTAGAAACATCCATGCAAAGTTTCAGCCAAATTAAAAATGACAATTTAAAATAATTAAAACTGGGACATTTTTGTGGAAATGCTAAGTAATAAAAAGGCTATCGCTTTGTTAGTATTAAACATGCTAGTGTTGTATTCATTGTTCTCACTAAACTCAGAAAAACAGTAGTGGCGTAGGTACTAGTTGTAGCATCAATCGATTATGATATATGGAGCTAGAAGGGTTATAACATGTGCATCCACTTGGTCTCAGTAGACAGGATACTACATTGATCGCGCGGTGTACGTTGAATATTCTGAAACTTAGCTTGGAAAATAGATTCAATTGATGAGTTAGCACTGATGCTCACCTAATTTTTTTCTTGCACCTTATAACATTTTTTCTCAGCTTTCCAATGGTGGTCTCAGAACGGAGATCGGTAGTTGCGAACACGGTCAAAATTGCATTTTTCTTATATATTTCAAGATGGCGGCCAAATTCAAGATGGCGGCCCAAATTCTGATCACTTCAAATGAAAGCCCTATCATTCCTCTTTACAGAAAAGTGCTACTTGTAGTACTTTACATAACGAATTTCAGAGATATAGCTCAAATAATACATCAAGAATTGCTAAAATTTCAACTTTTCTAAAAACTGTCTCACGCCTTGACCAAGGGGTCAACAAATTCGATCAAACAAAAATGGCATTGTCATTTTTTCTCTATTCCTAATAACTATGTGCATGTTTATTAAATTCGAAAGACTTTGTGCACCTAGTGGCCTAGTTTCAGCGAGGATTGCTCATTATGAAATTTGTCAGTTAACCCTTAACTAGTCCGTTCATTTGATATCAACATTGTTTAAATCGGTTGTGTAGTTTCTGAGGTAATGAAGTTTCGTGATTTTCACATTTTGACACATTAAAGACACATTTGAAGTCCGATTACAATCAAATTCAATAGGGTGTTATGAGGCAGCTAGACCTTTCATTTGACACTAATTTTGTAGAAATCAGTTTAGCCATCTCTGAGAAAAGTGAGTGAGTTTAAGTAGTCTTCGGAAAATGTTTCTTTCCATTGCTGGATTTCCTATTTTTAAACATAACAGGCAAAGTGATCGTCCGATTGCAAAAAAAATAATCAATAGGGTCTTTTGAGGCAAGACCTACTAGACCTTTCGTTTGACACTGATTTTATGAAAATCGGTCCAGCCATATCTGAGAAACATGAGTGAGATTGAAGAGTCTCCAGAACACGTTTGTCCCATAACTTTTGAACCACATATCCAATCTCAATAAAATTCAAAACTTAAGGGTTTTTATGGTAGCACGTTCATTAAGGACCAATTTGGTTAAGTCGGTTGTGTAGTTGCTGAAATAATGATGTTTAGTGAATTTCACGTTTTGGTACATAACCTCTAAACTAAACATCCGATTACAATGAAATTCAATAGGGTCCTATGGGGCAACCAGACCTTTCATTTGCAATTAATTTCATGAAAATTGGTCCAGCCATCTCTGAGCAAATCGAGTGAGATTAGGAGAGCATAACGCACACCCACACACACACACACACACACACACACACACACACACACACACACACACACACACACATACACACACACACCCACACATACACACGCATACAGAAAATGCTCAGTTTGTCGAACTGAGTCGAGTGATATACGACATCCGGCCTTTTGGAGCACTTTTATGCCTTTAATTTTTTCAGTGATTGCTATACCTTTCTAGGAGAAAGGCAAAAAAGGGGACAAGAGAAATACCGAATATTACCGAGGAATCTCCGCTTTGAGCGCAGTCTCTAAATTGTTTGAGTTGGTCATGATGGAACCGATCTTTTACTATTGTGAGCCACTCACTGACACGCAACATGGATTCATGCCGAAGCGTTCAACTATATCGAACCTTTTAACGTTCAGTTCCTTTGCATTGGATGTTATGTCCAAAGGATTCCAAACAGACGCTAAATACACTGATTTGTCAGCAGCTTTCGATAAAACCAACCACAACATCGCTATTGCAAAACTCGACCGAATGGTTTTCGGCGGAAATATATTACGTTGGCTTCAGTCGTATCTTGAGGAACGCCACATCTCTGTAAAAATTGGAGACAGCAGTTCAAAAAATTTCCATACCTCTTTCGGAATTCTACAAGGTAGCCACCTCGGGCCTTTAATCTCATTTTTATATTTCAATGATGTCAATTGCGTTTTAATTGCTCCCAGGATATCTTATGCCGACGACATGAAAATATATGGCGAAGTGAAATGCTCAGAAGATGCACTCTCTCTTTACAACATCAGTTGAAAAATTTTGCCAAACTGTGCGACATCAACAGAATGATTCTGAACCCAGATAAATGTTTCGTGATTTCGCTGACCAGGAAAAAGCGGCCCATAATTTTCGACTATCACCTGGGTGCAGTACCGATTAAGTGAGGAGCCTTCACACATGCTTTGGAAGTACTAGTTGATAGTAAACTCACTTTCAAGGAACATATATGCTACATTGTTGCTAAAGCTTCCCGGAATTCAGGACTGATTATGAGAATGGCCAAGAACTTCAGGACGTGTTTTGTTTAAACCATTTCCGGCGGAGAGAAATCAGCTTTTACCTCGAAAAATGAGCTTCAAAAGCATATTATTCCTATACTGCCGTTCCAAGCCTAGTTGTCCCAGCGTGCATAAGGTTTGTGTAGAACATGGGACAACTATGCTTGGAACGGCAGTATATGCACGATTGACAAAAACTGTATTGCATATAAAAGATTAATCTGTTCTCTAACCATACTGAATAGTTCTATCGTGCAAATTTTCAAGTATAATTGTTAAACTTAAATCAAAGTTTGAATATCAGGTGATGCCATATGGCTGATGCCCGCCCGCCGGCAATCGGTTAAAAAGTTTATACTGCTCATTAGTTCGCTCGACCCCCGAATACTGTTCGGCAGTGTGGAACCCTCATTACCTCAATGGTGCCAACAGAATTTAAGCAATACAACGGAGATTTGTGCATTTTGCTCTTCGTCAACTACCGTGGAGCGACCCTCACTAGCTGCTTAGTTACGAAAATCGTGCGCAGCTCATCGGCCTCGATTCGCAGCAAATAAGACGCGATCTTTCACGTGCCATGTTGATTTCCGACACACTAATGGCTAGAACCGACTGTGCTGTATTACTAGGAAATTTCAATATAAACGTCCTGCAAATTTCTTTCCGTCGTACACCATCTTCCTCTCACAAGTTATAGGAGCAACTTTTTAAATATTTCAAGATATAACAATTAGGACTAAATTGAGTCTGTTGATGTTAATAATAAATAAACAAATACTGACTTTCTACGACCACCACAATAATAACAACAGACAAACAGATGATTTGAGGTTGCTGCGTTCTATTAGAAATGAATGAATTAGATGCTTGTTATTTTAACCGCTTCTGCATCGATATGACGGACATAAGAAAAGACACGTCTGTTGGTTTGTAAGATTCAGATAAGAAAAGCGGCAATACAAAAAAAAATAACAGTGTTTCCAGAACAAACATAAAATTATGCTTTCGCCTGCTTCTCTCTTCAAACAAGGGGCTCACTAAAGTAGCATATGGTTTTCAACTAAACACTCCTGCTCACCATTTGACGTTCAATCCCTTCAGTTTGGATAGTTTCTTGATTTTTACGCTGCCAAGCGGCTTTGTTAACAAATCGGCTACCATGTTTTCTGTAGGACAATACTCAAGTTGAATGACTTTCTGGTCTCACAGTTCACGAACATACTTCATTTTTTTTGGTCTCTATATGTTTAGAACGGCGACTAACACGGTCTAATTGTACGAATTGTAAGCGGACCTGGTTGACCGCATTGACACAGATTGGTCCATCCGGACTTACTTCAAAATCGGCTAACAACTTACGCAACCAAGAAGCTTCTTGTGTGGCTTCTGCAAGAGCGACGTACTCCGACTCCATCGGACTAAGTGTTACACAGTGCTGGAGTCGACTGCATCAAGAAATAGGTAGAGAAACGCGTATCCGT
Source organism: Wyeomyia smithii (assembly GCF_029784165.1). Lineage (NCBI taxonomy): Eukaryota > Metazoa > Arthropoda > Insecta > Diptera > Culicidae > Wyeomyia > Wyeomyia smithii. Next base: position 107,141,925 of record NC_073694.1, read on the forward strand.
TGAAGATCGACGGGTAGTCGATCACCAGCCCAGTCAGCATCCGAGAAACCAACTAGCCTTTGTTTGTCACTGTTGTAGAGCAACCTAGATCGTTTGGTTGCTTTCAAGAATCGTATAGCGTATAGCTTGCAGCAATCAATCACCTTGCGTTGGCGCACACATTTTTCGACCGAGTATAGACGCACTAACAGCCACATCGGAACGGGCATACACTGTTATATAGAGTAATGAACTCACGAGACGCCATATTATCGGAAAATGGTGCACTAGTATCCTTCGCAAACACAAACCTTGTTTACATTGGGCATTTAGCAGCTTTCGCAGATTGCTTTCCAAATCTAGCAGCTGTCTTCTCAATATATCCTAGCAGGCAGACGCTATACTTCTCCTTCATACGACAAATCTCTAGACCCAGAAAGTATCTAGGCTCTCCCAGATCAGTTATTTCGAACTCATTACACTATTTCATCTATCTCCTTTAATCATCTATCTCCTTCAAGTCCTTACATGCGACGAGTGAGTCGTCGACGTATAAAAGTTCTTTTCTTCCCAACAAGTTTGGCGAGAGGCACTGATCAGTCTTACTTTACTCAAAGCCCAGACAAGCTAGTACACCATGCAACCGTTGATTCCAGCACCTTGTCGATTGCTTAACGCCATATATTCTACGACGTAATCTGCACACAAGGTTTTCATGACCTGTTTCAATAAATCCCGGTAGTTGTCTCATGTATAATTCATCGTACAAGTAAGCAGTCTTAGTATCTAGATGGCGAAGGTATAAATTTCTTTGGGAAGCGATAGCTAACAAATCTCGTAGTGTTGTTTGCTTGATGACTAGGGCAAAAGTTTCTTCAAAGTCTTCACCATAACACTCACGGAACGCGACGCGAAACAGGACACAACACTTTTTGGTCTTGTTTTGTAAGAACAATAAGTGTTGTGTCCTGTTTCGCGTCGCGTTCCGTGAGTGTAATTGGGGTTCTTACGTTGACACAGAATCTGGAATACACAGCGGGTCTCTCACGGGGACGCTAGAACCAGTTTTGGATGTTCCAGTAGTTCTGTACGCCTGCTCCAAGAACTTTTCATCTTTACTTATAGTAACACGATTTGTATTAAGATATAAGAAGCGATAAGCTTTCCTTCCTTCAGCATTTCCGATGAAAAGCAACTTCTTCGCTTTCGGATCAAACTAATATTTCTTCTCAGCAGGTACATGAACGTGTACTTCCGATCCGAATGCGCCAAGATTTGAATAATTCGGTTTCTTTCCCAACCACAATTCTAAAGGTAGTCGACACAGCTTCTCCCCAATATTGTTTACTCAAACCTGTTTCTAATAAAAGACATCGCATCATTTCCTGTAAAGTACGATTCTTTTGTTCGGTGGTACCGTTCTGCTTAGGGCTGTACGGTGCACTGCGCTAATGCAAGATGCCGTTTTCAGCAAAGAACTTTTTCAAAATAGTGCAGAAGTATTCTCTTCCTCCATCCGAACGTTTCATTTCCGGTAATCTCTTAAACTGATTATTTATCCTACTCGTGTAATTAATAATTCTCTCAGTGGCCTCCGATTTATGAAACGGTCCACGAGCTATTCAACTTTCGCAACATATCTCACATTCTGAGTTCACTCAACATTTGTCCGGTAATCTTTTCAATTGCTCAATTGCTTTTCAATTGCTTGAACATCGCGGTGACCAAGCCGATGATGCCACAAGTGAACGTAATCCGGGCTATGATAAAACGGTACAAATTGCCATTTCGCTCAGCATTAAACAGAATACACCCGTTTCAAATTTCGCATCCAGCTTCGGTGAATATTATTGAGGAACCCTCATTGGTAAGTTTACTCATGGATAGTGGGTTCCCTGCTAGCTTCGGCACGTTAAACACCTGCCCTACCTTCACAGCTTCCTCGGAATTGCTTTTGTTTACCAAGCGAAAACGGCATCGGTTTCCTACACCTGTCGCAGCGATTTTGTTGCTACCTGCAAGGTCAACAGTTGTGTTAGCTTTCATTATATCCTCCAAAAGCGACGCATTACTGGTCATATGCGACGTAGCACTAGAATCAAGAACCACATCACACTTCCAGGAATTGAATAAGATAGATGTGCCCTTATACAAACTTAATCCTGCTCGTCAGTTTTAGTAGCTATGTTTGCTTCCTCGTTGTTCTGTTTTCTTAGTGACCTTAGTGTATACTTTAAAATTTGCACGATAAAACTATTCAGTATGATTAGAGAACAGATTCTTTTATATGCAATACAGTTTTTGCCAATCGTGCATATAGGTAATGAATAATATGCTTTTGAAGCTCATTTTTAGGTAAAAGCTGATTTATCTCCGCCGGGAATGGGTTGAACAAAACACGTCCTGAAGTTCTTGGCCATTCTCATAATCAGTCCTGAATTCCGGGAAGCTTTAGCAACAATGTAGCATATATATAGCATCCTTGAAAGCTATCAATCTAGTACTATCAATCAGTACTTTCAAATTCTTCACACATGCTCCTCACTTAATCGGTACTGCACTCAGGTGATAGTCGAACATTATGGACTGCTTTTTCTTGGTTAGCGAAATCACGAAACATTTATCTGGGTTCAGAATCATTCTGTTGGTGTCGCATCGTTTGGCAAAATTTTTCAACTGATGTTGTAAAGAGAGAGAGCATCTTCTGAGCATTTCACTTCGCCATATATTTTCACGAGATATCCTGAGAGCATTTAAAACGCAATTGACATCATTGAAATATAAAAATGAGATTAAAGGCCCGAGGTGGCTACCTTGTAGAATTCCGGAAGAGGCATGACAATTTTTTGAACTGTTGTTTCCAATTTTTCAGAGATGTGGCGATCTGCAAGATACGACTGAAGCCAACGTAATATATTGCCGCCGAAAACCATTCGGTCGAGTTTTGCAATAGCGATGTTGTGGTTGATTTTATCGAAGGCTTCTGACAAATCAGTGTATATAGCATCTGTTTGGAATTCTTTGGACATAACATCCAATGCAAAGGAAGTGAACGTTAAATGGTTCGTTGTCGTTGAACGCTTCAGCATGAATTCATGTTGCGTGTCAGTAAGTGGCTCGCAATAGTAAAAGATCGGTTCCATCATGACCAAATCAAAAAAATTAGAGACTTAGACCAACCTCAGGGAGTGTGGGGTTGGTTTGAATCAGTGACCGGAATCCATCACTAAAACTCTCCTGTCTCATGCCCATAATACTTTTCGGGACGACCGCTTAGTATTGCTTCGGGGAGCGGCTTTTATGCTTTGTGCAGCCTTCTGGTTTTATAAGTCTCTTAGCTAATTACCTAACTAACCTGGAGACTGGCAGTTAGCTAGCACTGGCATGTTGGTGGTCAACCTGTCGCCTGCTTTGCAACTCTAGGACTATTTGAGAGGCGGCTGCACAACCCGCCCTTCAAATGTTCGAGTCTTCATACATCCTCTGAACTAGGTTGTCCGGAGCAGTATCTGGCCCGCTCATTACATCATGTCGCTCCGCGCACGCGCAAAACGAGGACATACGAAGAAGACATGCTCAGCAGTCTCTTCCGCATCCAGGCACTTGGAGCACATGGGGAACTACGCATGCCCGAACCTGTATAGGTAGTGGCTAAAGCGACCATGACCTGACAGAGTCTGTGTCAGGTGGAAATTAACTTCTCCATGGCGTCTCCCGACCCTCCCAGATACCGACCGGAATAAGTCGTTGGGTCTATCTACCTTTCGTGCAGTTGGACCATTCCTGCTGCCATCTTATCATCGATAGTGATCTTCTGGTAGACTGCGTCGTATAACACTGTACGGAACGCACTCGCAACCCTCAGGCACATGAGCCTGTAGGTACTTCCCAGTTTGCCACGATAACTGTTAGTACCTAGCGCTTTGGACCACACTGGGCCTCCATACTTAAGTATGGACGAAATCACGCTGGCAAGAAGTTTACGCTTGCTGCCATTCACCGCTGAGCTATTCGACATCATACGAGATAGTGCTGCAGTAGCCGTTGAAGCCCTCTTGCAAGCATAGTTGACGTGTCTCTTATAAGTGAGCTTATCGGCAACCATAACCCCCAAGAGCTTCAAAGATCGCTTTTAGTTGATCCGACTCTGACCACCGCCTGTTGCTCCGATTTTCGGTTATTCACAACCGTGACCTCCGTCTTATGGTGCGCTAACTCCAGTTTCCTGGAGTGCATCCAGTCTTCGATCTTGCGTATACAGTGCGCGGCCGTCAACTCGACCTCTTCGATCGACTCGCCGTAGACCTCTAGCGTTATGTCGTCTACAAAGCCGACGATCACAACTCCTACAGGGAACTTGAGTTTAAAACCCCGTCATACATGACATTCCACAACACCGATCCCAGGATAGAACCTTGCGGATTTCCTGCGGTAATTGGGTCGTACTTCTGACCCTCCTCCGTGTTGCAAACAAGTACTCGGTTCTGAAAGTAGTTTTCCAGAATTTTGTACAGCAACACCGATACATGGATGCTCCTAAGCGCAAGCGCTATGGAGTCCCAACTGGTGCGTCAAGCGTGACGATTGCGCAATAGAGTATGCCCCTTCTCTTGCGCGTCTTGGTGAAGGAGAGGATAGCATCCAGCGTGAACCTGCACTTTCGGAAACCGATCTGGTTACTTGCCAGACCGTTTACACCCTCCGTGTACTTCACCAGTCTGTTGAGGATAATCCTCTCAAGCACCTTGCCCGCAGTGTCCAGCAAGCAGATAGGCCTGTATGCCAATGGGTCCCCTGGCGGTTTCCCGGCTTTCGGCAGTAAGACCAGCCTCTGCCGCTTCCACCTGCCTGGGAAGAAGCAGTCATCCAGGAACGTCTGCATGACTGCCCGAAACAGCCCGGGGGCCGTTTTAATCTCCAGCCTGATTGCCAGGTTAGGGATTCTATTCGGTCCCGGTGCCTTGCTCACTTTTAGGAAGTTGGCGATTACGATGAGTTCCTCATTCATAACCGTTGGCCGACCATCCCTGGTTTGGAACGTCGGACGTGAGACTCGACTGCCGGAGGCCAAGGACTAGGCTGGTGGTTCAGGTTCAGTTGCGTTACCCTTATGCCCGTGGTTTTGCAGCCAGCTTATCAGCTGGGCACCTGGGGCCTCCCATAAAGTGTTCGGCGTCCCGTTTTCCGGAACACGCCATGCACTTGGGAGACTCCCCGCAATCCATCGCTTTATGACCTGCACCATCGCAACATCTGCATAACTGGCTCCTGTCGGGCCCCTTGCAGGTCCAGGACCTATGTGTTCCCTCGAAGCACCGGAAGCAAACGTCCGGTTGTTGAAGTACACCCAGAGGGTATACTGACCAGCCGACCTTTAGCTTGCCTTCCTTTCGTACCAGGTTCGCATCTGCCGATGCTAACCGGAAGGTGGCCACCTGGGTTCCTGCTGGACCCTTTCGGAGGCGGATTGACGCAGTGGCCACCTCCACCCCGCACTTCTCTTTGAGGGCTTGTGCAACGTCGCACCTCTCTGTGATTTCATCCAGGTTTTTAAGCTGGATAGTCACCTCCGAGGTGAGTGCCCGAATCTGCACCTCTTTGCCAAGCACCTGCTCGGCTACCGCCTTGTAGGAAGCGCCCTGTTCTTCGCATTCTTTCGCATCCTCAGAAATCATCTCGCCAGTACGAGATCGACCGATGGTCCGCATATCCGTCCCTAAATCCTTGAGCTGAGTTTCACTCATCTTTTTCTCCAAGACTTCTGTGTACTTAAACCCGTCAGTCTTGAGTATGAGGGCGTTCCCCCTGCTCATCGCCTTTTTGACATTTGGCGAACGTTTTGTCGCCGCTCCGTCCTGGCACTTTTTACCCACCTTGCGCCCTTTCCCTACTACGGTAACCCATGGATTTCCCGCAGTCGCCGCTCCGGTTGATGTACCGGCCTTTGAGCCTGTTGGTGTGCTAGATCATGAGGCTAGCTCCACCAACCGCTTCTTCACATTATAGGAGGTAGCTTCCCCCGGGGACTGCCTCGTTCGCTTACCGACCTGCCCCGTAGAGCAGATCGCGGCGAATGAGGGCATGAGGGCATCAGTTTGAAGCAGGAGGAGGCCCTGCTTCAGATCCCTGGACATATTGCTCCTATTCGCCGCGAACTCGATAATAGCATCCAGCTGTTCGGAAAGCGCTGCCACCCTATACCGCTTGTCCCTGCTCTTTTCGATGGCCTTGACTAGCAAGGGACCATCGAATGTTCTATCCGGTGTAAAAACTGGCGTGTTAGCCTTTCCGCCACCGGGTTTCACTGCATCCGTCTCCGCCTTTTTCTGCGGAGACCGCTGGATGCCACCTCGCGCGAAGGGATTTGGAAGTCCCTCCACACTCGTCGCTTGTTTAGTATTGGAGCTCATTTTTGTTTATTGGGTCTCCCTTCCAGCCCCTATCCTTGTTCATAATGGAGTAGTCGCCTATGTGTACCATGTTGGGCTATGCCGAAGCAGTGAGGTCATGGCTAGGGTAGGCCGCCCATAGTGCCTCATGAGCGACTATATCGCCCCCGACCGGCGTAAGTCAGGAAAGGGAATCTGACCCTAAGACCAGTTCTCACCATCTGATCCTTCTCTTGCCTGATTCCCACCAGGCAATGGACCAGAACGTACTGGAAGGCCTGAGGGTTTTACGAAACTGAGATCCCTGCACCGGTTGTTATCTCACCGTTTCAAACCGTTGTCACAGGTCCTTACTAAAAGAGCTCAGCGCAGGTGCCAGCCCAGAATCGTGGTACGAAGAACGAAATCCGACTCAAATCATAAGAAAGTTGCGACCTGTTGCCGTAATTGGGAACTTACTGGAATCGGCCCCAATGGGCGGGGTAGTACATTTTGAATGGTAAGAGCGGCACTACTCGCTCCGTCGGGGATTCTTCCGGGTACTTGTGGCTTTTCCGTGTAGTCTACTGCCCAGTGTTCGACCTTCAACACCCCTAGGCGATCTCGCGCTGCTGGTCTGGGACTGTAGGGTACTGTCAGTGGTCAGGCCCATATTGCATGACTTCGGCGGTCGCCACGCGCCGACCCGTGGTGGCATACAGCTCTGTCTAAGTGTGTGTGTGTAACGCTTTCCCAATCACACTCGATTTGCTCAGAGATGGCTGGACCGATTTTCATGAAATTTATTGCAAATGAAAGGTCTGGTTTCCCCATAAGACCCTATTGAATTTTATTGTAATCGGATTTTTAGTTTAGAGGTTATGTACCAAAACGTGAAAATCACGAAACATTATTATTCCAGAAACTTCACAACCGATTTGAACCAAATTGATCTCAAATCAACGTGCTACCTACAAAACCCTTAAGTTTTGAAATTTATTGAGATTGGATATGTGGTTCAAAAGTTATGGAATAAACTTGTTCTGGAGACTCTTCAATCTCACTCATGTTTCTCAGAGATGGCTGGACCGATTTTCATAAAATCAGTGTTAAATGGAAGGTCTAGTTGCCTCATGAGACCCTATTGATTTTTCTGCTTTGCCAGTTATGTTTAAAAATGTGAAATCCAGCAATGAAAAGAAACATGTTCCGAAGACTACTTAAACTCACTCACTTTTCTCATAGATTGCTGAACTAATTTCTACAAAATGAGTGTCAAATGAAAGATCTAGCTGCCTTATAACACCCTATTGAATTTGATTGTAATCGGACTGTAAATGTGTCTGTGATGTGTCAAAATGTGAAAATACCTCAGAAACTACACAACCGATTTGAACAATGTTGATATCAAATGAACGGGCTAGTTAAGGGTTAACTGATGAATTTCATAATGATTGCACACGTGGTTCAAAAGTTGTGAAAAGAAACGTGGTCCGATAACTATTCAAATTTTTCTCGTTTTCGCAAAGATGGCTGGGCTTATTTCAACAATCTTGTAATCAAATAAAAAGTTTGGCTGCCCTAGGGGTACCCATTATGTTCGATTATAATCGGAATTTTATTTCAACGGTTGTGTATTAAATTCGAGAAACAACGAAAGTCTATTCTCTCAAAGATTACACGACTTATTTAAACATTACTACAGGCTGTCTCTCAAACTTCAAATGTAATGCAAAGAAGGGAAATTGATTGATCAAAATATGTGGCCTCGACATAATTTAAACTTGGTATTGTACTAGTAGCCAAAAGTAGTTATCTGGAATTAGATTGGTGTTTGAGGTCGGATTCCGGCTTCTATTTAACATTCCGGTTTCAAAAACCAATATTGAATGGTGCACAAATGCACCTCAGAAACGAAGGGAATACTACTAATAATAGCAACTGCGTTAAGGAAATTCATATTTAAATGCAAGATCATTTGAATAAATTTATGAGGAAAGTCAGAAAACAAATTTCTTGCAAAAAATTAAGTATGTCGTGTAGTTATTTATGTATTCAAACGTAAAGAAAAATTTTGATCAGTGTATATTTATTTGTTTACTTTTAAACCTAGACGTGAACTTGGTTTGTTTAATTTTTCAAAGCCTATATATTTTTATCTAACTTTGATTTATTTATATAAATTTTAATCTATTTTGATTTCTTTTAAATATTTTATATATTTTATTTTCTTATTTTTATCTATTTTTTGATATTTTTTGATATTTTATTTTATCATTATTAATATCAGAAAAAGTTTTAGGTTCCTTTCTTGTATTTTATGAAGTAATTATGGAACTATTGATTACGCAGAACAAAAATAAATATTTTCGAAACCCTCTTCTTTTGTACAGATTCTCAAAAATTTTCGCATGAGTGGAAACACTTTATCGGATACCCCTTCCTCTCTTCTTCTCAAGTGTATTTTATTGACGTTTCCTTGCGACGTTTCAGCTTTAGATAGGACATACTTGAAATAAAAAAAGATTTCTACTATAAATAGAGGAATTTAAAATGATATATAATCGAGTCCAATCTGTATATGAGTACAGTGACGCTTCGATTATACCACAATCTCAGCATCCATGACATGACATGTTTGACTGGAGATAGTCACGGTAGTCTGTATTCCATCAACTTGCATTTGGGCTCTCCGGTTTTTCAGCGTCTGCTACATCCTTTACGCCCTAATTCAAAAGCACAAGTTCAATTCGAAATTTCCAGATCTGGTAGTTGAAGTCGTTCAACTTTTCTACACCGAAACTCATTTCGGCCATCTTGGTCCAGTTAACTTGAAAAAGGTTGTACCGTAAACGCAACTTTCACGACGAAAAAAAGCTAAACTCTCCGGACTACTTTTGCCTGCTTCTCTCTTCGAACAAGGGGCTCACTAAAGCGACATATTGTGTTCAGCTCAACATTAGAAACATCTGATTGTAGTGTTCCGACCCGATCAGAAGAGCATAACTAAAAATTTACAAGTTGATATATCTAGATAAACATTTCAAAAGGTCCGATCTGTTTTCATCGTTTTTCCGGAGCGTCTTTTCATTTTGGTAATGGTTCAACTTTAGTAACTTTCCTAAGCGTGGTTTTCGTCCAAAAGACGTAAATCCCTCCGGTATCGACTTATGCAAATAGCGTGTCATAAAAGGTGTATAATAAGCTGTGGTAATTGAATGAAAGTGATCGATCAAAAAATTAATCAAACACGCTACTAGTTCAATGCGCTCAGTACAATCACTACTCGAAAAAAAAGTTAATGCGTGGTATTTGGAACTTTCGAATGTCTCTTCCACTTCTTGTTCAGGTGTTTCGAACTTTTGGAATACTTCTAATTTTGGTTTAGTTCCGTATTTTTTTTTTGTAGATTAGAACTGAGTTCTGCTCACCTTTTACTTATAATTCAGTTGAAATAACATGTCGCCGGTCTTTGTAATTTTATTAGACCCAATTGTTCAAAGAATTTCTACTCTCTTTGTGAATATTTTGTTACGAAACTATCCGCTACATATTCAAGCGCGTTGCGACGACCGCTCGCAGAAAAACAACCTTCGAAAGCTAATGTATTAATTCTATTTCTTGACTTCAACTATTTTGTATTGCAAACTTCAGATTTTTTCAGAATCATCTTCTTTTACAGAATCAGAAAAACTCATCCGGGTGCAGTGATTCATCTATCTGATAATCCATTGGATGCCAATAAGGTAAGTTAGACAGATCTTCAGCCTTGTATGTAAAATACTAGCCTAGGGGTAAGACGAGGGACTAAAGCAAAGCAAAGCCTTGGTGCTACATTCCGTATCGGAATTCGACCTTCTGTTTTACTATACACAGACTTCGCAGCCGACTGTTTAAGTGTACAGGACAATTGCGGGGCTAGTGCTACGATCCTACTGACACTAACAGTCTCTCCCGAGCTGGAACTCGAACATACGACGACTGGCTTGTTAGGCCAGCATCGTACCTGGAGACCAGTTGGGAGAGACGTAGGACTAACAAGGTTAAAAAGACCACTTTAAAAACGCATAGTCGTAGGTCCAAATCTTTACGGAACATTTTCGACTGATGAAGAAATGCACAGGTAGTAGTTCATGGTATGTTCAATATTGATTTTGTTTATAAAGGGTCTTTCAATAAGAGCGCTATAAAAGTAGACCGATAGGGACAGCAAAAAAAAGCTTTTTTTCTCGCTCTCTTATCTTAGGTAAGGTTTGCTATTTCATAATGGATAGAAACACGAGTCGAGATTATTGAAATTTACTACAAAAGTTCGGCGTCAGAGGCCTTCTACTTCAAGACACAGTACTCTGCCTGTGGATTCAAATTTTTCCACTAGACGCTTCAAAGGTAGTTTAGTAAAACCCTTTACTAAATGTCTTTAAAATGCATGAATTGACTTTTTGGGACTCAGAAATTCCTCATAATAAATTATGTTAATGTCCGATGGAGCTGGAATTTTTTTGAGGATATTGTTCAGGAATATTAAACCTTTGAGTCTCACTACTAAACAAAATTCGAATAGTCGAGTTCCATCGCCGTTCTAATGTTCACCCTCAGGTTCCCATGATTCCTTCTTTCATCATATTTTCTAAAACACCCGAATGAGTTTTACCCTCACTTTTCAATACTGTGCCTGTCGTAGTTTCTGAATGAGCACCAAGAATTTCTCACAATTCATCTTAAAGAGAGTTATATGAATCTTACTCGGAAAAGCTTCAATATAGGCAAGTTACAAACAAATCCTCTAATAGTTGTGAAATGTAACCATTTAAGTAGAAAAAGCAATATAAATGAAGAAAACAAAACATAAGTTTTTTTAACGCGCAACACATTTTCTAATTGATATTAAAAACGAATAATTATGTTGTTTTTCAGATAAGTAAACAATGTTTCCATGCGTTTTCTGGCATACAGTCTGTCGCGTTTTCGGTTGCTCTGGGTTTAACCTACTTTATTAAATTCATTAAATTTTACCGGCTTTAGCGGGTCAATATTGGTCATTCGCATCGATTATAGATTATAATCACATAATATTTCTCCTTGTAAGTTAGCTCTCTTTATTGTTTAGCTTAGTGTTGACTGTACATATCAATAATTGTTACTCGCTGATGGCTCCGAGTCACTGAAAACGCACAATGAATCAACTGAAAGAAAGACTGGGAGTGGTCATTCCTCTCGTTTCTTGTTGCATCGTTCAATGACCCAATTTTTCATAGACCAATAAAGGTGCCGACCACGTCCTTACAGGCAGGTGGAGATACAGTTGGCTTCGCAAAACACTGGCAGTTGTGGCAGTGATGCGCGAGACCGAGGATAAGGAAGGAATCACGAAACATTTAGAAAAAAAACCAAAATTAATCCACCTAGCGGTCAGACCCAGCCTTTCTCATTCAAACTTTTATTTGAAAAAATAGATTTACATGATCGCCTCAATCCAATAAATGTATATTTACTCATTAGGTTCTAAAATATTGATGTTGTAATCTATACATATAAAGGGTGCCCCTCCTTCTTTTGGAAGAGAGGGGTGCCATACAAATGAAACACAAATTACTGCACATCTCGAGAACTAACCGAGTAGATTGAACCAAATTTAGCATGTGAATGTATTTAGGGGCAACAAATATATATATATATATATATATATATATATATATATATATATATATATATATATATATATATATATATATATATATATATATATATATATATATATATATAATGATTCGACACCCCTCCCTTTTCTGGAAAGTAGGAGTTCCATACAACTGAAACACAAATTTCTGCACATCTCGAAAGCTAACCAACTAAATGGAACCAAATTTGGCAGGTGAATGTTTTTAGAGGTAACAAATATGTGCATAATGATAACAACCCCCCCCCCCATTTTCTATATTTCTATAAGGAGGGGTCCCATACAAATGAAACACAAATTTCGCACAGCTCAAGAACCAATCAAGAAAATACAACCAAATTTGATTTCGGCACATCTCGCGAACTAATCAACTGAATGGAACCATTTTGGCAGTGAATGTTTTTAGTGGTAACAAATATGTTCCATAATCGACCTCAGGCAACATTTTGGATTGTAAGATGGCAACTTCCGGTTTCTGGAAAACAGCTTGAACTGGACGATTCTCATTAAATATAGGTATCTTCGGAACCAGAAAGATGCACAGAAGCTGAAAATCGATCACAGACACAATCTTGAATTTTAAGATGGTGACTTCCGGTGTCTGGCAAGCAGCCGGAAATGACCAAATATCATTCAATATGAATGTTTTCGGAACAAGAATTACGCCCAGATGACAGAAATTGATTTCACAGGTAATTTTAAAGTCCAAAATGACGACTTTCGGTTTCTGAAAAACAGCCCAAAGTGACCAAATACCACCCAATATGAGTATCTCCGGAGCCAGAATGATACAAGAAGCTAAAAATTAATCTCAGAAACCATTATAAATTGTAGAATGGCAACTTCTGGTTCCTGGAAAACAGCCAAAAACGGCCGATTTCCGTCTAACATGAGTATCTCCGGATCTAGAATGATACACAGCAGCTGAAATCGACCACAGACCCAATTTTGGATTCTAGGTTGGCGACTTCCGGTTCCTGGGAAACATCCGGAAATGATCGAATAACACCCAACATGGGTGTTTCTTTAACCAGAATGACGCTCAGGGGCCAGAAATTATCTTAAATACCATTTTGAAATACAAGATGGCGACTTCCGGTTTGTGAAAAACAGCCTAAAATAACCAAATATCATCCAATATGAATATCTCTGGAACCAGAATGATGTAATGAGCTAACAAATGACCTCAGGCCCCATTTTGAATTGCTAAATGGCAACTTCTAGGAAACAGTCGAAATTGACCGAATAATACTCAATATGGATATTTCCGTAATCAAGATGATGTTTGGAAACCAAACATTGACCCTGGACACCATTTTGAATTTAAGGACGACCACTTTTAGTTTCTGGAAAACAACCAAAATAACTAAATACCTTCCAATATGGGTATTTCCGGTGTCAGATTGATGGCAGAAAAGCTGCTGAAAATGAGCGAATACCACCCAATACAGTCATACCTCCATATAAGGCAACCTCGATATAACGTAACTTTATTTAATTTCCCAAAATTAAAGAACAACAATTATTTTTGGGGTGTATAATGTTCCGATTAAATGTTTTAAGTAAGTTTTAAAACCAATAAGTACCGTAAAATGGGGTAAAATTGACATTTATTTTTTCAATGTTTTGTGACAGGTTATGTTTGTCTACGAAAATTGTATTGGGACATAAGACAGGTTTATATATACATTTAGGTGAAGGAATATAAGTTTTTGCGCACTTTTGAGTAACCATCAAAAATTTTGCATCAAAAAACAAATAATTTTTTTCGTGCATCCTTACAACGTAACTCGATATAACGTAACGAAAATAAAGTTGCCTTATTTCGAGGTATGACTTTATAAATATAAACATAAATATAAATATAAATATAAATATAAACATAAATATAAATATAAATATAAATATAAATATAAATATAAATATAAATATAAATATAAATATAAATATAAATATAAATATAAATATAAATATAAATATAAATATAAATATAAATATAAATATAAATATAAATATAAATATAAATATAAATATAAATATAAATATAAATATAAATATAAATATAAATATAAATATAAATATAAATATAAATATAAATATAAATATAAATATAAATATAAATATAAATATAAATATAAATATAAATATAAATATAAATATAAATATAAATATAAATATAAATATAAATATAAATATATATATAAATATAAATATAAATATAAATATAAATATAAATATAAATATAAATATAAATATAAATATAAATATAAATATAAATATAAATATAAATATAAATATAAATATAAATATAAATATAAATATAAATATAAATATAAATATAAATATAAATATAAATATAAATATAAATATAAATATAAATATAAATATAAATATAAATATAAATATAAATATAAATATAAATATAAATATAAATATAAATATAAATATAAATATAAATATAAATATAAATATAAATATAAATATAAATATAAATATAAATATAAATATAAATATAAATATAAATATAAATATAAATATAAATATAAATATAAATATAAATATAAATATAAATATAAATATAAATATAAATATAAATATAAATATAAATATAAATATAAATATAAATATAAATATAAATATAAATATAAATATAAATATAAATATAAATATAAATATAAATATAAATATAAATATAAATATAAATATAAATATAAATATAAATATAAATATAAATATAAATATAAATATAAATATAAATATAAATATAAATATAAATATAAATATAAATATAAATATAAATATAAATATAAATATAAATATAAATATAAATATAAATATAAATATAAATATAAATATAAATATAAATATAAATATAAATATAAATATAAATATAAATATAAATATAAATATAAATATAAATATAAATATAAATATAAATATAAATATAAATATAAATATAAATATAAATATAAATATAAATATAAATATAAATATAAATATAAATATAAATATAAATATAAATATAAATATAAATATAAATATAAATATAAATATAAATATAAATATAAATATAAATATAAATATAAATATAAATATAAATATAAATATAAATATAAATATAAATATAAATATAAATATAAATATAAATATTAATATTAATATAAATATAAATATAAATATAAATATAAATATAAATATAAATATAAATATAAATATAAATATAAATATAAATATAAATATAAATATAAATATAAATATAAATATAAATATAAATATAAATATAAATATAAATATAAATATAAATATAAATATAAATATAAATATAAATATAAATATAAATATAAATATAAATATAAATATAAATATAAATATAAATATAAATATAAATATAAATATAAATATAAATATAAATATAAATATAAATATAAATATAAATATAATATAAATATAAATATAAATATAAATATAAATATAAATATAAATATAAATATAAATATAAATATAAATATAAATATAAATATAAATATAAATATAAATATAAATATAAATATAAATATAAATATAAATATAAATATAAATATAAATATAAATATAAATATAAATATAAATATAAATATAAATATAAATATAAATATAAATATAAATATAAATATAAATATAAATATAAATATAAATATAAATATAAATATAAATATAAATATAAATATAAATATAAATATAAATATAAATATAAATATAAATATAAATATAAATATAAATATAAATATAAATATAAATATAAATATAAATATAAATATAAATATAAATATAAATATAAATATAAATATAAATATAAATATAAATATAAATATAAATATAAATATAAATATAAATATAAATATAAATATAAATATAAATATAAATATAAATATAAATATAAATATAAATATAAATATAAATATAAATATAAATATAAATATAAATATAAATATAAATATAAATATAAATATAAATATAAATATAAATATAAATATAAATATAAATATAAATATAAATATAAATATAAATATAAATATAAATATAAATATAAATATAAATATAAATATAAATATAAATATAAATATAAATATAAATATAAATATAAATATAAATATAAATATAAATATAAATATAAATATAAATATAAATATAAATATAAATATAAATATAAATATAAATATAAATATAAATATAAATATAAATATAAATATAAATATAAATATAAATATAAATATAAATATAAATATAAATATAAATATAAATATAAATATAAATATAAATATAAATATAAATATAAATATAAATATAAATATAAATATAAATATAAATATAAATATAAATATAAATATAAATATAAATATAAATATAAATATAAATATAAATATAAATATAAATATAAATATAAATATAAATATAAATATAAATATAAATATAAATATAAATATAAATATAAATATAAATATAATATAAATATAAATATAAATATAAATATAAATATAAATATAAATATAAATATAAATATAAATATAAATATAAATATAAATATAAATATAAATATAAATATAAATATAAATATAAATATAAATATAAATATAAATATAAATATAAATATAAATATAAATATAAATATAAATATAAATATAAATATAAATATAAATATAATATTAAATATAAATATAAATATAAATATAAATATAAATATAAATATAAATATAAATATAAATATAAATATAAATATAAATATAAATATAAATATAAATATAAATATAAATATAAATATAAATATAAATATAAATATAAATATAAATATAAATATAAATATAAATATAAATATAAATATAAATATAAATATAAATATAAATATAAATATAAATATAAATATAAATATAAATATAAATATAAATATAAATATAAATATAAATATAAATATAAATATAAATATAAATATAAATATAAATATAAATATAAATATAAATATAAATATAAATATAAATATAAATATAAATATAAATATAAATATAAATATAAATATAAATATAAATATAAATATAAATATAAATATAAATATAAATATAAATATAAATATAAATATAAATATAAATATAAATATAAATATAAAATATAAATATAAATATAATATAAATATAAATATAAATATAAATATAAATATAAATATAAATATAAATATAAATATAAATATAAATATAAATATAAATATAAATATATAAATATAAATATAAATATAAATATAAATATAAATATAAATATAAATATAAATATAAATATAAATATAAATATAAATATAAATATAAATATAAAATATAAATATAAATATAAATATAAATATAAATATAAATATAAATATAAATATAAATATAAATATAAATATAAATATAAATATAAATATAAATATAAATATAAATATAAATATAATATAAATATAAATATAAATATAAATATAAATATAAATATAAATATAAATATAAATATAAATATAAATATAAATATAAATATAAATATAAATATAAATATAAATATAAATATAAATATAAATATAAATATAAATATAAATATAAATATAAATATAAATATAAATATAAATAAATATAAATATAAATATAAATATAAATATAAATATAAATATCAAATATAAATATAAATATAATATAAATATAAATATAAAATAAATATAAATATAAATATAAATATAAATATAAATATAAATATAAATATAAATATAAATATAATATAAATATAAATATAAATATAAATATAAATATAAAATAAATATAAATATAAATATAAATAGAAATATAAATATAAATATAAATATAAATATAAATATAAATATAAATATAAATATAAATATAAATATAAATATAAATATAAATATAAATATAAATATAAATATAAAT